>NC_142929.1:185421685-185429185 GCF_046866305.1 Octopus bimaculoides | reverse complement strand
TTTCAACATATAGACAACACAACACAGATTTTAAAAAAGACTTTCACTTTGAACAATTTATGAAGGTTTGTACATGATTAACAAATATTTTTATTGACAATATAGCAATGGATAAAACCAAATTGTAATAAAATAGTTGGAAAGAATACAATTCATAACCTTTGTGGTGAATCTGGTATAAGTCATAGTCTATAAAGGGAAATCACTCTTGTATGTCTTCATCTGTAATGGATAAGTGGAGTCTAAGATACCCTGTAACATTAAAATTGATATGATATTCCAAAATTGTGAAGAAAACTGAAATCTTAAAATTAAGATTATTAAGAGGAGTTTGGGCCATTGATTAATTTATTCTTCTAAATGTAGGTGAAAAGACAACAGTTTTTTTTTTTGTCTTCATGAAAAGAAAGTAATTAATGTTTTGTGATTTTTCTTTTTTTGATTTTTCTTTTACATGAGATTTTAACATTCCTGTTTTTCAATGCTGTTTATAAAAGGAAATCACTCTGGTAGCCAATTCTCAGCTTTTGTCATCTAACAAACAGTTTAAGAAAAGATAGGTATACAAAACCATTCATGCATAAACCTTGAAATCAATGTAGTGTTTTAATTAAGTAAAGAAACAATTGAAAAAATATTGCATAGAATACAGAGAGGCAAAGCAAACAAGTCCGATTAGAATAGTTGTGTAGCTTGGCACATCAATTAATTTCTAGTTAGCATTGTAATTTAAATTATTTTTAAGTCTCCTTATGTATGTGATGGCACATGATGATGGCTTAGTGCTTGAGGTGTAGCTCTTAGAATTTCAAAATTGTGGTTTTGGCTTCCAGACCAGATGGTGCACTGTGTTCTTGAGTAAGACACTTTATTTCACATTGTTCCAGTTCACTCAACTGTAAATGTGTAACCCTGCAGAAAGACCTCTGTGTTCATTGTTTATTGGTATTTCTGAGGATAAATGGACCCTTGTTTCTGTAAATACAACCAAATTAATATATAGAAGCTTAATATGTAAATGGGTTAACATATGCAATCTCAGAGTATCACTTATCTCAGCCAAATCTCTTGATTCTATGCTAGTGTCAAAAGGAAACATTTGATATCCTGTTTTTCAAAAATTCAAATGGACTTCCTAGTATGTATAATGTTGTTAATTTGAGAAATAGTATTAAGTGAGGAATTCTTTGAAAAATTCAATGCATCTGTAAACAGGGATTCAAATATGGGTGGGTAGGAATTTTCTATGCTAAACTGAGTAAATTTACAATTTTTATTTGTTTGTTTGTGAGATAGGGATTTAAAGCACATCATAACTGAATCTGAATTATTCAATATGAGTAAATGAGACAATAATCAGACTTTGGGGATTACCTTATCAATAAATATTTGCTGATAATGCTGCTGTGTGTGTTTTTGCCAGATTAATGAGTTTGGTTGTGGGGTTTATAGCAAAGTTAGCCTTATGTGTAATATATAGGATTTTTTACCACCAAGTATAACATTCTAGTCTCTACTTCTAAATCTGATGCTAGTCTTTTTACTTTAGTATTAGTATCATGTAGAATTTTAAAAGAATCTCATCTTTTTGTAGTTATTCATGTTGAAGCTCAAAAGAAATTTATGGTATTTACTCGGGTTGACATCTTAGCTATTCTTAGTCTTATCAGAGGGTACAAAAATGTTTTTGCTGGAGTAAAACGTCTGTATTTAGATTTGGAATCTTTCTAGAATCTAATGTTTATGTCTAGGAATGGAGTCACTGTATTGCTAGGATTTTATTTACAGCGTTTAGGATGTTGAGTTTTAGTATAGAATTGTTTTCTGAGTCTTCCTTTAATTTCCTGATGTCTTCCAATGTGTCCTTTATGACATCATGAAAAACCTCATAAAGCAAAACACAAAATGTGCCACCCAACCATAAAACTAACAAGTGTAATAAACAATAAAATTACCAAAACTGAAAACCTTCTTATCAATAACAGATCGCATATATGTAAATCTGCATCTAAGCTTGTTCAATCATCATTATCAGCATCATCATTTAACGTCTGTTTCATTTAACCTACAAAGTCAATTACGTATATGGCTGACAGTATTCCATGATATAGGCCATACATATATAACACTCTCTCACTTTCTCAACATGCATTCACAACAAAGAGCAATTGAAATGCATGACACTGCATGATACAAAGCAGAATTCAGTAGGCAAGCGCTATGGTCAGCATATCTATACTCTATAGAATTCCTGACAAAATTAGTTGCTTAACCATAAAAGTAATACCACACAATGCTTAAATAAACACACAGACAACATTTACTGTTGCAAACCAAAATCAATCACACATATTTTTATATCATTTACTTGTTTCTGTCATTGAATTGTGGCCATGCTGGGGTAACGTCTCAAAGGGTTTTAGTCGAACAAATCACTCCCAATACTTATGTTTTTTTTTTAAGTTTGGTACTTATTCTGTTTTTTTTTTTTTTTGCCAAACCGCTATGTTACAGAGACTTAACTGGATCAACACCAGTTGTCAAGCAGTGGTCATCATTATCATTGTTTAACGTCCGTTTTCCATGCTGGCATGGGTTTGACGGTTCGACTGGGGTCTGGGAAGCCAGGAGGCTGCACCAGGCCCCAATCTGATCTGGCAGTGTTTCTACAGCTGGATGCCCTTCTTAATGCTAACCACTCCAAGAGTGTAGTGGGTGCTTTTTACATGCCACTGGCACAGGGGCCAGAGGAGCTGGCATCGACCATGATCAGATGGTGGATTTTACGTGCCACCGGCATGGAAGCCAGTCAAAGCGGCACTGGGTGACAAACACAGACATAAAGACACAGACACATAGACATATATATAGATATAAAAACTATGCACTTCCACACAATTTCTGTCTACCAGATTTACTCATATGACATTGGGTAGCCTGGGGCTATAGCAGAAGACACTTGCCCAAGGTGCTGTGCAGTGGAACTAAAACTTAAGCTACATGGTTGCAAAGCATGTCAAAATCAAATCTGCTCTGCTGGCTATAAAGTGACACCAAAACACATTGATAATCAATTCCTGCCGAAAGAATACAAGACTATGATGGTCTAGAAACATGGGGGATGGTTTTAAGAACTTTACTGTTCCAAACAAACTGTGATGGAACTCATGTGAAAATGTTTATTCAAAAGGTAAAAAAAAAAAATATGATTCCTATCTATTCCAACCCCACCACTGTTTACATGTATGTGTTTTTGATGTGCATGTATATATTTGTGTGTGTGTGTATGCATTTTTGTATGCTCACACATATATAAGTGTATGTGTGTGTGTGTGTGTGTGTGTGGTGAGTAAAAAGAATGTATATAGGAAAATGCTTCTAATACCATTATGTATGTGTGTACATGCCTATGCCTGTTGAGTTGTTGAACGTAGAATCATCAGGAGCTGTCACCACCACCACCATCACTACTATTAACAACAACAACAACACCCATACTGTGTTTAACTTTCCATTCCATCACTAATGTGATCTGAAGTGGCAACATCTCAAGGACAATAATGATATTTCTGTTGGTAGTTGTTGGTGGTGGTCGTCGTGGTAGTGGTAATATTGTTGCTGTTGGTTGTGATGATGATATGGTGGCGTTGGTGGTGGTGTTGGTGAAGTTCTGTGAATACACCCCTTGGGACTATGAAGCAAGAATGGATGCGGTGGCGCTGTGGTGCTGTGTGTTATATTTTACATACATAGCTAACCAGCAGGTTATCACCAACAAAGGCAGCTCCCTTAAGTCCACCCCCCCAACCTCCACTCAATCCCACCCGACACCACACTCCTACTGCTGCTGCTGCTATTGATGTTGTTGTTGTTGTTTTGTTGTTGTTGTGTCCCCTTGTCTAAACCCTTAACTAAATATTTACACTTATGAATATTTCACTGATGATACAGCTTGATATAGCAGCTAACACCACCACCACCACCACCACAGCCATTGCTGCTGCTGCTGCTGCTACTACTACTACTACTACTACTACTACTACTACTACTACTACTACTACTACTACTACTACCACCACCACCGCCACCACTACCACCTCTACTACTACTACTACTACTACTACTACTACTACTACTACTACTACTATTATTACTACTACTACTACTACTGCATGACACCATAATCTAGCCCACACATCTGTAAACAGTATTTCTAACTGCACAGTCCCTGTTCATTACACAGGCACATATGATTCTATATCAACATCACCACCATCATCAACATCCTCATCATCATATTCATCATCATTATCATCATTTTTGCCATCATCATCACATCATCATCTTCTTCATATCATTGCCGTTGTTGTTGTCGCCGTCATCCAACACTGCTGTCATCATCATCATCATCATCATCATCATCATCATTGTCACAGCATCACCACCACCAAGCTAAGGAGCGAGAACTGTGCAATCTCTTGACTTGCTATACATAGCAGTTAAATCACATCTTACCACTTTAAATAAGAAGCCGCACATGTCTGATAATGTAGTCCTACAAATTCCTAAAAACAGACTGGATGGTTGTGGCTGGAGTGATTTTGATCCTCATTCTGGTACAGCAAGGCTCATCCACAATCCATATCAAACAGTAACCATAAGCCCCACTACTATATGTCAGTTTATTTATGCTGATGTGGTTTAATTGCTCTGTGTTCATCTCATGTCTTTCTTGTATACACATACCTTGAATGGCTATGAAATGTTTGGGCACAGCTGTTTTGGCTATGCTGATTCTGATGCTCACTTATTTGATGTGGGACATTTTGATATTCCCCTCCTTTTACTGTTTCTCTTGTTTTCTCCCTCTCCCCTCTCTTTATCTTTCTCCCCTCTCTCTTTCTCTCTCTCTGTTTATGTGTGTGAACATATTTCTTTTTAATATATATGAGGAGATGGAAAATGCTTACATCAGTTCTGTTCAATTAATGAATTGTAATATCTCTGCCTCTTTCACACTTTCTGTCTGTATGTGTATATTACTGTGCATGCATGTTTGTATGTGTGTGTGTGTGTGTGTGTGTGTGTGTGTGTGTGTGTGTGTGTGTGTGTCTAGTACCAAACAGTACTGTTGCCAAAACAGGCTCAATGTTCAGTTAGCCATGTCAAATGACCAGCATCCAAACAGCGTTGCCCAATTGTCTCATTTTGATCTTGAATCCCAAAACTCATGTTTACACGTCTGTTTACATGTCTATATCAGTGAAATGTTTTTTCATACATCACATAATACCTTTCTAATGTCCAGCCACTCTCTTAGCTCAAAACCAAGGGTGTGAAGATTTTACAACATTTATAAATAGAAGGTCTTACAGCTGTTTCCAGAATAGTTATTATATCCCTTCATCGGAGACGGTGTGAGAAAATGGTTAAGCAATAGTTAATTTAGATGAGATATGAAATAGAGAGTGAAGTGGAGGAATGAAAATAGATGTGAGATAAGAGAATCTACTCTAAAGGTATTAGTATCTTATATGTATACCATTCTGCCTAAATAATGGATCTACAAATGCAATATCCCTGCATATCTCACGTCTATTTTCATTCCTCCACTTCACTCTCTATTTTGTATCTTATCTAAATTAACTATTGCTTAACCATTTTCTCACACCATCTCCGATGAAGGGATATAGTAAATATCCTGGAAACAGCTGTAAGACTTTCTATTTATAAATATTCTAAATTCTTCACAGCCTTGGTTTTTTTACCTCATTGTGAAAAAGATTATATATATATATATATATATATATATATATATATATATATATATATATATATATATGTATATATATATATATATATATATGATGACCTTGTTCTTATAGCTGAATCACTAATCACTACCTGACCAAGAGAAGAAATTTCAGGTGTGAAAGCAAGGCCTGAAATTTAAGGGCCTTAGAGTTACTTTAGCAAAAACCAGAGCCCAAGTAAGTAGGAAGACAGATATATCAAAAGTCTCTTCAGGGAGATGGCCCTGCTCAATATGTAAGAAGGGTGTTGGTAGGAACTCCATATGTTGCATCCAATGCAAGCTTTGGATACATAAGAGATGTAGCAGTAAGGTTAATCGAAAAAATAGTCTTTGTGTGTGGCAAATGTGCAGGTACAATAAGCAGTAAAAACGTGCATATAATAGACTCTCTCAAATGCTCTGGCGATCATTAGAAGTAGGAGATAGCTCCTGTTACCTAGGACACCAAGTCAGCAGTGGAGGAGGGTGTTCTGAAAGTGTAGTTGCTAGAATAAGAATGGGCTGGGCAAAGTTCAGAGAGCTTTTGCTTTTGTTGGTAAGTAAGGGCCTCTCACTCAGAGTGAAAGGCAGATTATAAGATGCCTGTGTTACACAGCAGTGAAACATAGGCTTTGGCTACAGAGGACTTGTGAAGGCTTGAGCCTAGCATGTTGCACTGGATGGGTAAAGTCACTGTGCATGCATGACAGAGTGTAAATGATTTAAGAAGAAAACTGGGTATAAGAGGCATCAGATGTTGTGTGCAAGAGAGAAGAATGTGCTAGTTTGGTCATGTGACGCATATGGACGAGGACAGCTGTACTGAACTCTAATTGTGGAGGGAACCCATGGAAGGGGTAGACTCAAGCAGACGTGGGATGATGTAGTGAGAAGGAATCTTCAGATGCTAGGCCTCACAGAGGAAATGACAAGGCACAGGGAGTTGTGGTAATTTGCTGTACTTGAGAAGAGGCGTCAAGTCAAGTAAAATTGCTGTCATCCATACATACAGGCTTGTCCTTTGCAGGTGCTGGTGCCACATGAAAGAGCTCATGCTAGTGCTGTGTGAATGAACCCTTGCCAATGGCATGTAAAAAGCACCCAGCACACTCTGTAAAGTGGTTGGTATTAGGAAGGGCATAGAAACCATGCTACAACAAACAGCTGAAGTCTGGACAGCTCCTTGGTTGGCCATTTCCATGTCGAACCATCCAACCCATGCCAGCATGGAAAACGGATGTTAAATAATAATAATGACAATACATTTATATTAGCTTATATACAGTTAAAAATAAGAGCTTTTAAATTCAAATGCAAATATATACATGAAAATATGTATGAGTGTGTGTATACATTATGATGTGTGCATATAAACATGTATACATACATGTGTATACATATATATATATATATATATATATGTATATATATATATATATATATATATATATATATATATATATATATATATATATATATATATATATGTATATATATATATATGTGTGTGTGTGTGTGTGTGTGTGTGTATGTATGTTTAAAATATGTGTGAGGGGGGGTGAATACAGATGTGTTTGAATAGTCATTAACATAACAGTTTGGATATTCACCAAAAAATATGTTTGTGCAGTTCACTGTTCATTACAGTTTGTTTATGTATGAGTGTAGTGTGTACGTATGTGTGTGTGTATGTGTGTGATGTGTGG
>NC_142929.1:185391685-185416685 GCF_046866305.1 Octopus bimaculoides | reverse complement strand
TGGTTTAACAGAAACTGGTCAGCTGAAGAACTGCCCAGGTTCCATGTCTGTTATGGCATGGTTTCTATGGCTGGATGCCCTTCCTATCACCAACTACTTTACAGAGTGTACTGGTTGCTTCTATGCAACACACATATATATAAAATTAGTTTACATCTGTGTCTCAGTGCTGATGATTAATGGTGTAGATAATTTGTACCATTATTTACTAACATAACATTTGGGGTTAATGTCAGTGTTGTCCCTAGTGCCAGTACTTACCAAAATGCAACTGGACAAGAAAAGAGCCTTTACATTGCTGTTTGGTCTGCTAGAAATAGCTGTCAAGTCACAGATCACAGCTTGTCATTTTGAAACATGGAAAGATATATTGAATAATGTAGTCATAAATACACTATACATAGAAGTAAGATGTGATTGTCATAGTTAGAATGTCTTGGACAATGGTTTGGTTTCCTCAATCAACTACAATAATCACTGATGTTCTTGTTGGTGTTCACATCATAACCGATGGTTTTCAGGATACTTAGCCTTTCTCACTCATTCTTTGTGAAAAAGTGCCACACCCTAACAGTTGAGGGAACCCGTGGAAGAGGTAGGCCCAGGAAGACCTGGGCTGAGGTGGTGAGGCAAGACCTTCGTACATTGGGCCTCACCGAGGCGATGACTACGGACCGAGACCTTTGGAAATGGGCTGTGCGTGAGAAGACCCGGCAAGCCAAGTAAGATCGTTGCCAGTGCCCCTGGACTGGTTCTTGTGCGGGTGGCACATGAGATGCACCATTTTGAGCGTGGCCGTTGCCAGTACCGCCTGACTGGCTCCTGTAGGATTTTCGAGCGAGATCGTTGCCAGTGCCCCTGGACTGGCTTGTGCGGGTGGCACATAAAAGACACCATTTCGAGCGTGGCCGTTTTCGTGCGGGTGACACGTAAAAGCACCCACTACACTCTCTGAGTGGTTGGCGTTAGGAAGGGCATCCAGCTGTAGAAACTCTGCCAAATCAGACTGGAGCCTGGTGTTGCCATCCGGTTTCACCAGTCCTCAGTCAAATCGTCCAACCCATGCTAGCATGGAAAGCGGACGTTAAACGATGATGATGATGATGATGATGATACTCACACTCATTTAAAGTTCAACTCATGTCATATGACTCCCGAAACAAATCAATGCTTCCCAACAGCCCTTGTGTCATGTGATCTATGAGGCATGTCAAAGGTCTCAGACAGCTCCTATGTCATGTGAGTCTGTGTCAAAGCACTCTGCGAATATGGTCATATTCTCTCTGTTCCAATATTCGTTCAATATCAAAGAAGCTTTTGGTAATCCAGAGGGTTTGATTTATAGGCCTAATGTATAGCAACAGTCCTACAATGTGTCCAAGTCATGTTGGTGTTTAGCATCGGTCTCACAACAATGGAATAATTTATATTTTCTCCTCCCAGACAATGTTGCATAGCTTTTCTACTGTCTTTTTAATTCTAAAAAATAACTTCTGACAATGGTTTTCTACAAAAGTTGAAGCTTGGTGAAAAGAGAGAGTTTGACGTTTCGAGCATAGCTCTTCATCGGTAAGGAGAAAGGGAAAAGTCCAAAGAAGGGAAAGAAATCACCAACAGCATGTGTATAACTACATTGCTGAGCTATATATATATATATATATATATATATATATATATATATATATATATATATATATATATATATATACTTATATAGCCTAACATTGAAGGAGAGAGAACAATGATTTCTTAATAAATGATATAAGCAATCCTTTGTAGCTGTCACTCCACATCTGATGTAGGCAAATAATCATTCTCAAGGCTTTGCCCGATCTAAGAATATCGGAGAAGACACTTGTTTAAGATGTTGTACAGTAAGATTGAAACTTAAGATCATGCGATTTCAAAGAAAAGTTCTTAATCATGAGTGTGCCAGCAGCCATTCTTCTAAAAAAAAGAAATACTAGTTTATGTAATCGTTTATATAAAAACAAAGATGAGGTGGCCATGACTGGAGCACCTCTGATTATAGTCATATGCATTCTGGTCTGTCTTGGGATTTTAACAGTTGTATGTTGTAGTATATTCTAAAGCAGAAGGATCTTCCCTTTGGACAATACTGAGATAAAGTGACAGTGAAAGACATAACAGTAAGGACACTATGACATGTCAGTACCAAGCTGGTTGTAATTGTCTCTCGGTGACCTAATTAAGGAAAGTAACCTCTTATGACAAGTCTTATCACAACCTTTATCTAATTACATATATTCTGTTACTTGCCTTGGTTTTATATTTTTTGTTGTTTTTCTGTCATGATGTAAGGGGTCAACCTCATGGCTGGCTAGCGTCATGTATGTTGGTCAATACGTGTACAATATATATAAATATATATATATATATATATACAGAGAGAGAGAGAGAGAGAGAGAGAGAGAGAGAGCAATGTTTGTGCAATGATATAAGCGATCCTTGTGGCTATCACTGCATGTCTGATGTAGACAGCACACAAAAGTCTGGTAGCAAGACAGTCAACAAAAATAGTGTTCTCCCGCATAGCAGTGATAGAAGGGTGGTTGTGGCCTACTGTATAGTAGTGATGGAAAAGGGGAAGGTTCTCTCCTCTGTACTGAAGTGGAGAGGGGTTAAAAGAAGTAGAGCGAGAGAGAGAGAGAGAGAGAGAGAGAGAGAGATTCTGGTAATGGTGCTGCTGGAGGTGAACACCACTATTGATTGATTCTGATTGTGTTTGAGGATGTGTGTGTGTGTGTATTGATCCATTCTGGTAGGGAAAGCAGCACCACAATAGCACAGTGTCTGCTGCATCCTGCTGCCACCCTGACACCACCACCACCACCACCACCACCACCCTGCACTGTGGGGAGGGGTAATGGCGGCGGTGGTGGTGGTGGTGATTGTAGTTGGAGAGATACATTCTAGTCTTTGGAATTACCTCTTCTCAATCTGCTCTGTCAACGGTTTACCAATGTTGATTATTAAGGGTCAACTTGTCCTTCCTCCTCTAGTTTAAGGTCAACTTTAGCCATGACACCAATTCTTCTAAACAATATGTGTTTTGACAGATTGTTCTCACTGACTTCTCAATTCATGCAAATTTCATTCTGTTGTACTTTCCTCCTCCTCCTCCTCCTCCCCGCCCCTGCTCCTACCACACTCAATTTCTTTCAATGTATGTATATATCTGTGTGTGTGTGTGTAAAATTATGTCAGATAAACATAATTGGAAACTAATTCATCATTAGACAGCTTGAAGTATTACACATAGTGTGACACTGAGTTATAATGCAGCTTCAACTTCAAATGGGAAAAAAATAATCTTTACTAAATGTATTAGTCTTCTTTCAGCTTTTTGTTCTGTTTACCACAGCAAACTAAATATGTATTAATTAAACACACATCATCATCATCATCATTTAACTTCCATCTTCCATGCTGGCATGTGCTGGACATATGTATATAATATACACACACAAACACATTATGAATGACTAAGAACAAAAGTTACATAATCACTTTCATTAGCTTACAGCCGTTTCTGCTATAAGAAGCTTGTGTTCAGAGCTGAGTGCTTGTGTGATGTCTCTTAACTTCCTTAAGCCATTTAAATGAAACATAAAACGTGTATGAAGCAAATGAAAAACGATTATGTGACTCCTGTTCTGTTATCATTTATTAATTGATAAAATCAAAATCTGGCCTGGCCTTAACTGTCATGAAGAAGCTTAACACCACATGGATAAGCATTTCCATCAATGTTCTCATGAAGCTCAAACTGTACAAGTCTGTAGCAATCTCCATCCATCTTTATGTACTGATATAAAAGCTGGATACGCACACAGCTTACATGGAAAAAAGAATCTAAGCATTTGATCTTTAGAAGGCTGCAATGAATGTCATCCATAGAGTACCAGACAACTAGCAACTTTGCTTTGGTACTGTGAAAAACTGAAAACTTGCTGGGCATGGCCAGGTAACCTTTTGCAACTCTGTCCAAGACATTGTCCCTAGTACAGTTGAAGGATGACAAAGAAGAGGCAGAGAAAGAAGTCCTGGACTAATAACATCAAAGACTGGGCAGATCTCAACACTGGTGGTCCTTCTGCATTTGGTGGAGGACAACTCTCAGTAGCAATTACTGACTACCAAAGTGCCAGAATGTTTGGAATTAACTGCAAATGCTAGTCCCATGAAGATGGCCATGATAATGATGATATAATATATCTGTGTGTGTGTATGTATACAATGGACATTAAATGATGATGTAGCTATGTGGTAAGAAGCTTGCTTCCCAACCACATGGTTCTGGGTTCAGTCCCACTTCATGGCACCTTGCGCAAGTGTCTTCTACTATAGACTTGGGCCAACCAAAGCCTTGAGTGGATTTGGTAGACGGAAACTGAAAGAAGCCTGTCGTATATATATGTATGTGTGTGTGTGTGTGTCTGTGTCTGTGTGTGTGTGTCTGTGTCTGTGTCTGTGTGTGTGTGTCTGTGTCTGTGTTTGCCCCCCTCCATCGCTTGACAACCGATGTTGGTGTGTTTACGTCCCCATAACTTAGCAGTTTGGCAAAAGAGACCAATCGAATAAGTGCTAGGCTTACAAAGAAGAAGTCCTGGGGTTGATTTGTTCGACTAAAGTTGGTGCTCCAGCATGGCCGCAGTCAAATGACTGAAACAAATAAAAGAATAAAAGAATGTATATATTTAAATCTTTTATAGTTTATCTTTTATTTGTTTCTATATATATTAAACTGTGGCCATGCTGGGGCACTGCATTGCAGAAGTTTTTATCAAACGAATAGTCCCAAGTACTTATTTTTTTTTAAAGCCTGGTGCTTATTCTATCAGTCTCTTTTCCTGAAACACCAAGTTACTGAACCACTCAGTTACAAGGATGTAAACACACCATCACCGGCTGTCAAGTAGGGATGGGGCACCAACACAAAAACACTTGTGCGTGCACACACACACGCGCACCTTTAAATGGGTTCTTTCAGTTTCTATCTACCAAATCCACTCACAAGACTCGTTGGCCCAAGGCAAAACTAGAAGACACTTGCCTAAGGTGCAATGCAGTGAGACTGAATCCAGAACCATGTGGTTAAGAAAAGCAAACTTCTTAACCCACAACCACAGCTGTGTGTGTGTGTGTATATATATATACATTGGTACAATTTTAGTTCATGTAGGCGAGATATTTGATCGCAGAGATTGTGCAACAACTCAACCCCAAGTCAGTTGGTATGCGAGTTAAACAAACAGGAAGAGCAGCATCAAATACACACCATGAAGAAAATATGGAATATTTATCGCAATTTCAGAGTGTACCAGCTATCACTACCTCAAAGAAAGAGAAAAAATACATAACAATTTTTACATGTGTGTGTGTGTGTATGTGTGTGTGTGTGTGTGTGTGTGTGTGTGTGTGTCTGGTGTTGCTATTAATTTCTTTACAGTTTTGTTTCATGCAACCGCGATATTGTCTGTTGTTTACCTACCGAAGGTTACAATGCGCGATATGATAAAACCGAAAAACCACATGCTGTACTCTCTTGTAGTGGGGTTAGTTGCACTTCCCTATCCTCTCCCCTTACATATATATATATATATATATATATATATATAGATATATATATATATATATAAGTCTCACCAAAGTTAACCACACATTACTATTAGGTATGAGGAAATAATTAGGCTTACTTAAACACATTATGTGTGTTTATATGAATGCACACACGTATTTGTATATTCCTTGTCTTTCAAACTACGATTACTACCACCAGCATCAACATCACACCGTATGTAATCATACTGTGACTGACTTCCAATCATTGTTTAATAAACCCAAACAGGGAACAATATCGATAGTAAGGGGAGAGGGGAAGTGGAGAGTGGAGGTAGTAAGGAACAGAGAGGGCGTAACCAAGGAGAGAAGAAGAGATAACGATATCTAATATATATATATATATATATATATATATATATATATGTGTGTGTGTGTGTGTATATATATAATAGTGTGTTCTTTATATATGTTCATGCACATATATACACACAACTCTCTGTATGTGTGTGTGTATCTTTCCTTATATCATGAATCTGTGTGTGTATAGCTATATATCATATATGATAAACTAGTTGTAAGTCTATGTTAATGCATGTATCATCTTCATATGTATTTATATGTATGTGTGTGTTTATACTGTATATGTATACTTGTGAGTGTGCATATGCGTTTATATACATGTGTGCTTTTATGTATTTGCATATATATATAGATATATAATATATATATGATATATATATATATATAAATGTATACATACACATATATTTGCACATATGCATGTTATCTGCACATTGAGTGCATGTGTATGTCTAGCTATCAAAATACATGCATAGCTATATGCAAGCATGTAGGTATGTGTAAATATGCATATGCATCTCTCTCTCCCCTCCACACTCATGCATACATGTATACGTACATACATACATACATTCATATATATGCATGTATACATATATTCATGTATACATATATGTATGTATACTTATATGTATATATATATATATATATATATATATATGTGTGTGTTTATGTATATATATATACATATATATATATATATATATATATGGAACTGTATGTATAAATATATATATATATATGTTATATGAAGTATGTATGTGTGTGAATGTACGGGGCTGGGTGTGGAGTGCTCCTAAACAGAATCTGTGTAATCAATTATGTATGGAATTCTCATTATCACAAACTTTACTGTAATCCATTAACTGATTGCTGGGGATTCATAATGTGGCCTTTAGGGAGCTGAAAATAATAACCAAATATATCTAACAAAAAAATAACAACAGCAGCCATAACACTATTGCTAACAACAACAACAGCCACAACAACAGCAGCAACCAGAACAACATTAAGTTAAATGCATATACATGGACTTTCATTTTGAAGAAAAAAATGTTATGGTTGAATTTGTGTAGATAAACATAGAAGCGAGTTGTTTTGCTTAACTACCATTAAAGTTTAATTATTTTTCTTTCAACAAATTTATGTTGTAAATTATAAGATCATTGCAATGTTTGCCTGTTCCCCTTCATTAACACTCTCCAGGCTGTGTGTCTACTATTTCTGTGTCTCCCTCTTCAATGTACATTCTTTTCCTATCTTCATCAACATGACTTTTCTCTCTCTCTCTCTCTCTCTCTCTCTCTCTCTCCCCTCCCACTCATTCTCTCCCTTTTTTGTGTTCTTTTGTAAAATGAGATCCACTTGTAGATAGATGTAGGCATTGCCTTTTATTCTCTTAACATTTCCGAAACTACATTAAGCAGACTTGGATATTTAATTAGAGCCGGTGCCAAGTTGTTGTTGCTGTTGTTCTTGTCATTGTTTTTGACTCTCCAAGAGCTGTTTATATTCTTCTGCGAACACTTCACACAGTCCCTTCCGCATTACACTGACACTCTACAGAAAACTGGAGGCGCAATGGCCCAGTGGTTAGGGCAGCAGACTCGCGGTCATAGGATCGCGGTTTTGATTCCCAGACCGGGTGTTGCGAGTGTTTATTGAGCGAAAACACCTAAAGCTCCACGAGGCTCCGGCAGGGTATGGTGGCGAACCCTGCTGTATTCTTTCACCACAACTTTCTCTCACTCTTACTTCCTGTTTCTGTTGTGCCTGTAATTCAAATGGTCAGCCTTGTCACACTGTGTCACGCTGAATATCCCTGAGAACTACATTAAGGGTACGTGTCTGTGGAGTGCTCAGCCACTTGCACGTTAATTTCACGAGCAGGCTGTTCCGTTGATCAGATCAGCTGGAACCCTCGACGTCGTAAGCGACGGAGTGCCAACAACAACAACAGAAAACTATTTCTCTGTTCAGTAAGGGATGATGTATATAGCTTCTGCATGTAGAGACGGGACTGTTGAATTGCTTGGATGTTGGATTTTCAAATTGTAGATCACAGGTTCAAATCTACTGCTGAGATTTCATGGTATTTCTTGAGTTGTACTCATTGTTCTTTGACACCAGTTCACCTGATTAACACAAGATTTGACTCAAGATCCAAAGGGAAATTTAACCCTAATCCAGTTAAACCATGAAACTATGGGTTAATAATTGTCCTTTAAACCTTGAGGGGTTACATACATGCACATATGCTTGATGACTGTTCTACCAGTTGGCCGATCATGACCGTCACTGACAAATTGACTTCCATCCAGCCAGCCAGTCAGCCGGCCAGCCATCTCTGTTGATTTACTGAAAAGCAATAAATTACAGAACTCAGTATGTAAGTGTAGAGTACAGTCAGAAACACTGAAGTCATTGTCACTCTTCTTCTTGTTAAAGTATAATAAATGTGTATTCCACAAAAATTTATTCAGTAATTCTTCAGTTTAATGTTAAAATGTGTTAAAACACACACACACACACACACACACACATATATATGCACACATATTTTACACACACACACACACACACACATCAACAGTAGAGAGCAGCTGTCATATTTCATTTCATAATGGCTACCTCTGAAGAGCACAGGGTTACATAAATCGGATTGTTACCTAACACTCCATTGAACCCCTAGTGTGAAACCGATTGGTAATATTAACCATAATGGATATATAATACTATACACTTTGATTATTATTATAATATATATATATATGGTTGCTATTATGTAAAAGTTCCATAAGTTCAAAACATTGCTTTTTTCAGAAAATGAAAAAGTAGTTTCACCATTCCATGGCAAAACCGTTTTACTACATTTTGACAATTTTTTGATATCTTGGCATCTGAAGCAGCTGGAGATACGATAGTTTGACCAAAAGAACCGGCTATTGCAAGCAAAAATGAATATTGAAACAAAAAATGCATTTGGCCAAATTTGGTCATATGACAGTTTAACATTATAGCTACAACACACACACACATAACAAAGAGGTGCTGGCCAGAGATAGAAGATTCTCTTCTCTCAAATGTTTCATGTAACTTTCCTTATAGGCATTGTAATATATCACATTGTGCTCTGTGCTTTGCAATGAATAATTTACTCTGTATGTCATAGTTATATCAAGCTGGTTGGGATTTGTCTAACTCAATCACTTCATCTATTACGATCCTGCATAGCATTTGAAAGATCAACCAGGCAACATCCAATCTTCACACAAAGCTGGTGGAACGGAAATATTTTGCTGGACGGTTGATGTGTGTCTTATCCATGCTGGAGTATCTTTAGGAGTATGTTACTAACGAAGTCCAACTTACCTCTCCAGTAATATTCTGTGAAATGCATGCACCTCTCTCGTTAGCGATTGCAAGATGACTGCTGTACAGTTTGTGCTTGGTTAGATATTTTTTCTCTCCAGATATTCAGAATAGCCTGTAATGTGCAGCAGTAAGCACTGTGAAGCTCTATCTTTAGGTATTTGGTGATTAACTTAAAGATTGGACCCAGACAAGAGCACTTTTTAGCATTTATTCTTTTACTTCTTTTAGTCATTAGACTAAAGCCATGCTGGGGCACCACCTTCAAGAATTTTGTAGTCAAATGAATCGACCCGAGTTGATTTTTTTTTAAAGCCTGGTACTTATTCTATTTGTTTCTGTTGCCGAACCACTAGGTTATGGGGACTTAAACACACCAACGCTGGATGTCAAACAGTAGTGGGGGACACAGACAGAAAGACATATGCACACACATAAACCTACACACACACACAAACATATACACTCACAAGCACAAACGCACGCACATGATGGACTTCTTTCAGTTTCCTTCTTCCAAATCCAGTGATGCTATTGCGGCATAGGAGAAACTTCTCTTAAGCCCATCTGGTAGTGGTGACTTCCTCGTTGACATTATGATAGTCATAGAAACATTGTATGTGACCTTGTTTGTAGTAATAAACGCGCGTTGAGATATAACGTTTGTATCAACGGTAGAGATACTATGACATGTCGCAGTCAGTCATAGACGTACTGAGATATGTCATAGTCAATGATAAATACTCTGTGATATACTGGGGTCTCTTTACTCCAGAGTTGTTGGATTCAGGTTTGGTTGGGGGTTTTGTCTCAAATTCTTTACGTCTCATTGATAAATAAATATATATTAGAATGCATGAACCTCTCATCATCTCAGTTCCAACTCTATAACTAACCACAAGAAGTTTTCATGCCTGATTACGCAAACCTTATGGTTAGAAAGGCATGAATTTCACAGATTCACACTTTAACTTATATGTGTAAGAAATAAATTTTTAAAATCATCTTTTCAATTTTAGAAAATAAATGTTTGTACGTTTATTTTTTCTGCTGTTTACGTGTGTAAAATAATAACGTTTTTGTTCTGTTTTCAAATTAGGATTGGTGTAATTTTATGTATGAAAGACCATTAGTGTAATTTTATGTATGAAATACCATTAGTGTTATAATTTTTACAATAGAAGCCATGCCTGTTGTGACTTAATTAACTTAATTATGCTTCATATCGATTTTATTAGGTTTTCCATTGATTGACTTAATATGTTGTGAAATCACATTGGTGATGCCTCATTATGCAAAATATAACTAAGTAATGAATAAAAAACACAAATAAAAAACGTGTAACCATAACAACACAAATGGTTTTTCTTTTGTGATCTTTTGCTGGATAAAATTTTAAGTGTTACTTTAGACACGTAAATAGCAAAAATTTCAATATTTTCTCGCTCTCTATCTTATTGTTCTTTTCAAATATGGCCTCATATTCAACACTGTTTCTCAGCCTTGATAACTATTTTCAAATCAAATTTTATTTAGTTTAGCTCGGGTTTATTGTCATTTTGGATATGTTATGTTAGCATGAGAAAGACAGACTCGAAGAGTGTAGAGAAAGAGGTTGCGATTGGGCTATTTAAACCACTGATGAAGAGAGGCCTTGTAAATTTATTTGATGTTTTTTTGTTTTTTTTTACTTTTGTGGGGGAGAGAAAATTACTGTGATGGTGTATATAGTGTAAATGTGGATGGATGAGAGATGCTAAGTGGAAAACTTCCATGTGGTGATGGTGGAAGATAAAGTATGTTTCTTGTGATGATGTGATGATTGAAGGGCTCTGTAATTGAGACCACAACATAGGGGTGTTGGGATGAAGTTGCAACGGAATTTAATTATAACTGCGACACAGTAAAGGGACCAGGGAGGAAGTGATTAGATGAAGGACTTTGTTTTTGCAATTTTTGGTGCAGGATTCATACATTTAGGAACACAGCCATTTTAATAGGAAATAATGGGCATAAGATGATAACAGCGACAACAATAATGTGATTATATCATTATACCAGTGGGGTACATTGAATGTTTGTGCCAGCAAAATAAAAACAGTTATAACAATTAATACATATCAGTTATTAAGCATAGATTTAATTGACATTAATTAATGCAATATGTTAGTGTGATTACAGTAATATAATTATTCAAACAAAGTAAACATCATACACACACCACTTCTTTTTCTATTGATATCTTTAAAATCTGCGGCTATACACCCTGCTGTGGTGCATATGCTCACACATGCTGCTATTTAAACCCTGTTCCATTAAACACCTAAACACCCTAAATATTCCCCTCGTTTTATAGTTAATGACATGTTTATTGGACAGCAGGGTATGTAATTGCTGAAAGGTAATTAACAAATTAGAATAATTACTGATGTCACACTCATATGTGATATCTTACATTCTGTGACTGTTGAAAGTCTACAGTTTGGGGAATCAAAATCCTTGTTGTTATTTAGTCCTAGGCTGAAATTGATTTAACAAGCCTGTCATCAAAGATATTCCAGATATGACCATCCTGTCTTTTATACAGACATAGGACATCATTGTTCAATGTATCTTCCATTTCATTGAATAGTTTGGTTTAAGGCAACGAGCTGACAGGATGCCTTGTAGCATTTCTTCCTGCCTTACGTTCTGGGTTCATATTCAAGGTTGACTTTGCCTATAATCCTTTCATTTGGTTTGAGTTGAGGGTTGTTTGACAGTTTGATCAAGCAGATTGAATGACTACATAGACTCCTTAGTTTACCCAAACCCTCCCATCTCCACCACTTCTTTTAGTTGTACACTACAAACCAATTGATTCAATACTAGCTACTGAGACTACAATTCCTGATATCATATTTCAAGTCTTGGTTGTGAACTGTTAAGTAGTTCTAATGTTTATCTGTATGTTGTTGTTGGCACTCCGTCGCTTACGACGTCGAGGGTTCCAGTTGATCCGATTAACGGAACAGCCTGCTTGTGAAATTAACGTGCAAGTGGCTGAGCACTCCACAGACACGTGTACCCTTAACGTAGTTCTCGGGGATATTCAGCGTGACACAGTGTGACAAGGCTGACCCTTTGAATTACAGGCACAACAGAAACAGGAAGTAAGATTGAGAGAAAGTTGTGGTGAAAGAGTACAGCAGGGTTCTCCACCATCCCCTGCCGGAGCCTCGTGGAGCTTTAGGTGTTTTCACTCAATAAACACTCGCAACGCCCGGTCTGGGAATTGAAACCGCTATCCTATGACCGCGAGTCCGCTGCTCTAACCACTGGGCCATTGCGCCTCTTTATCTGTATGAAGTCAGAGACATTGTGTGTCTTTGCATAGATCAAGGTTTAGACAATCTTGTGTTCACCAGCATCGTCCTAATTCTGGAGAAATACAACTAAAACCTTCAAAGATACACCTTCTCCTGGATTTTACCAACACTGGAGATCTCTCTTGGCAAACTTATACCCCACAACTTAGTAAAAACTGCATGGATAGAGGCATAAAAACAATCTACTTATATAGATTGTATAAAGAGCATGGTTCAAAACTCAAAGAATGCTATTGAACATGGTAGGCATCAGAAAAGGGCTGCAGGGTACAATGGCTAAAATGTGAAAGTAATATTCACGATGAGGACATTAGTCCAAAACATGTCAGTCATAGTATATTATAATCTTACATGACATGGAAGTCAATGAAAATATAAGTTTTGGGTACAGCAAGTTTTTGGGAATTTAATGATTATGCAATATTGGAGATGCTTGATAAATTCTTACAACGATTTTATCCTGTTATTGAATTATATATGGCGTTAGGAAAGGCATCCAGCTGTAGAAACTCTGCCAAATTTAGATTGGAGCCTGGTGTTGTCATCTGGTTTCACCAGTCCTCAGTCAAGTCGTCCAACCCATGCTAGCATGGAAAGCGGACGTTAAACGATGATGATGATGATGATGATGATGATGATATATATATATATACATATATATATATATATATATATATATATATATATATATATATATATATATATATATATATATATATCTGTATATATATGTATGTATTTATATATATGTATGTGTGTATATATGTGTGGGTGTATGTGTATATATATATATATGAACGTGTGTCTCTTCCTGCATTCACCACTCATAACATTTCCCATTATCCTCATCTATATCCATCTCCCACTCACCTCCTGCACATCTACGAACTTATCCACCCACACCATTTCTCTTACATTCACCTTCTTGTAACTTAAGGATATTCCCTGACACATCTTCACCGCCATCCTCTTTCTCTTCTAACTGGGGTAACCACATATCTCCACTAGAGTATGGCATCTATTCTGTCCCTCTATCTTACTTTAACCTCATCTCCTGGTACAAACCCACCTCCTTCAATACTATTCTCCCCTCTTCAGTTAAGAGGTCTTGTCTTGCAAGTTAGTTGGCGACCTTACTTGTGCCAAGCCATGTAAAAAGCACCCAGTACACTCTGTAAAATAAATGGCATTTGGAAGGGCATCCAGCCATAGAAACCATGCTAAAGCAGATAATTGAGGCTGGTTCTGTCCTTTGGCTCATAAGCTCTTGTTGAACCATCCAACCCATACCAGCATTGAAAATGGATTTTAAATAATAATGATGATATAATAAACCCTCCATTGATTAATACAAACTCATGTGTACGTATAAACCCCTCCACTTTGCCATACCAATATGTGTTTCTGAGTACTTATAATCGGTTGTTTTGTCTATCTGCAGGACCAGTCATGTACACGGAGTAGTCTTATGGCCTTAGCTGTTAAATACGCCGGGGAATTGAACACTCATGTTGAGGATGTCTTTGACCGACTCGACGAATTACGCTGGTGGAAAATTACCAAAGATTCTGATAGTTTATCGGTAAGTAACTAAAAGCTATCTTTTTATGTTTTTCTCTCTTTATATATATATATATATATGTGTGTGTGTGTGTGTGTGTGTGTGAGTCTTATTGTCATTCTCTCTCTGTTATAAATGTAAATATTTGTTACTCTCTCCCTTTCTGTTATGTATCCATCTTTCTGGCTGAGTTCTATCTATCTATCTATCTATCTGTCTGTCTGTCTGTCTGTCTGTCTGTCTGTCTGACTGTCTATCTGTGTATATATCTGTCTGTGTCTGTCTGTATCTCTATCTCTTTATCTTCTATCTGTCTCTCTCTATCTGTATATCTGTTTTTATTCCCCCCCCCCTATATTTTCACATGTCTGTCTGTTTGTTTCAACCCCTTTCTTTGCCCCTTCCCCTCTGCCTTTTCATGTTTTTTTTTTCTAGAATTTTCTGAGAATTAGCAATCTGTCTATTCATGTGTTTATTTCTGGATTGAATGTTTTAGTTCATTTGGGATTTGTACATTTTTCTTGTGAAACTCACCACATAGATACATGTACATGCACACACACACACACACACACACACACGCACATGAACACATATGGGTCAAACATGACCTCAGTCAATAATTCAATAATGAACCAATATTATATTTCCTTTATCTTACACTATATATATATATATATATATATGTATATATATATATATATATATATATATATATATATATATATATATATATATATATATGTATGTATATATGTATATATATATATATATATACACATACACACATATTTACACACACACATACACACACTCACACATATATACATATGCACATTAAAATGTGGTTATAACTGTGACATAGCATAAAAACACAAGTTATAGCAAACAAACGATCACATTGTGCTTTCTTCTCTTGCTGATGGTTCATGTAATATGTGTGTTCTTTCTTTTTGATCCTGTGATACAGTGTGCCATTTGCTAAGTACATATGTCCTTATCTCTTTCTTTTTGTAATGTAAAGTTATCAGATTAGGCTAGAAGTTGCCAATTATGCCGCTTTTCAGAATTATGTGTTACGAATTTATTCATTTTTTTCATTTCGGGCTGCTTGCTCCTACTTTAGAATTTTAATATATAAAAACAAGTATAATATCAGATATGTTAAATTATCAACTAAGTTTTCTAGAATTGACTTTGAGGTAATCCATACCCTGTGTACGAATTTATATGAATCCCATCTTGTATGTAAATGTGTGTGTGTGTGTATAAAAGTATGTATGTCTGTTTGTATATTTATGTGTGTATCTATGTGAAAGTGTACATTCTCTGAAAAGTTGGTGACATTTATTACCGTTTCCTTCTCAACAAATTGTCCAGTAGCTCTGTGCTTTTGAATATTAGTGGAATGAAATCTCTGTTACTTGAAAAACAAGTAAAGGTTGGCGACAGGGAAGGCATCTGGTTGTGAGACAGGTATAAATGAATGAATGAATGAATATATTAATTTTTCTTGAAAAATTTCCATTTTGGATTACTTTCATAACAAATCATTGTCTGTCTGTTTGTCTGTCTCCCCCCCCTCTCTCTCTCCTCTCTCTTTCTCTCTCTCTCTCTCTCTCTCTCTCTCTCTCTCTCTCTGCATCTCCATGTCAATATATGATGTGCTATTTAACCAGGTATGGCTGTATGGTTTAGAAGTTTGTTTTGCAACCACATTGGTCTCCCATAGCCTCAAGATGGCTGAAACTATGTAAAGGTGTGGCATATTATACATGCAAACATAACTATGTACATCCATCTATACATATATGCTCACACACACATAAATGTGTATATTTGTGTACACACACACACACACACATGCACATATGGAAATCTTTGAAAGATGTACGCATAAGTTAAATACTGAAAAAAAAAAAATCCTGACAAATCAGTGCACTTGGACAAAAATACCTTGTGGTATTGTTATATTGGGTTTTCCAGAGTTACACAAACACCCTTTTGTTACTCTCACCACTGTAAATATAATGAACCAGTTGGAAATCTATAACTACTGATGAAGTTATTGTTTCAACAATACATTATATAAAATTACTCTCACTCACTCTCTCTCTCTCTCTCTTCTCTCTAGTTACATCTATCACACTCACACTCCCTCCTGCTCTTTTTTCTCACGCTTTTATGTTTTTTTTTATAGTTTCTGAACACACACTCACTCATCCATACCATAATCATCATCATTTAATGTCTAGCTTCCATGCTGGCAATAATTGGGTGGGTTAACCTCTTTTCGTTACCGTATTTATTTTGAGACGCTCTGGGTTTCTTTCAATTAATTTTGAATATAACAAAGAATTTAGTAAAATAACTTAGTTTAAAATTAAGCTGGTGTTAAGAACATAAATTGTGACTAAGTTTTGGTTGAAGATTTTAATTTGAAACCTATGAAAACAAAGCATTTGTACTACAAAGCCAGAGCCAGTTTCAGCCAGGTTGATACCGAAAGGGTTAAAGTGGCAAGCTGACTGAGATGGTAGGATATGATTTAAGGGAGATCTGGCTGCTATGTCTAGCTGCTGCAGTTGTTATTGGTTTTGTTATTGTTGCTGTAGTTGTCGTTGCTGTGGTTGTTGTTGTTATTTTCACTGTTGCTGGCTACTGCTGCAGTTGTTGTGAGCAAAAATCATACATTTCTAAAGTTTTATCCATTATGCACTAGCCCCCCCCCCTCTCTCTCTCTCCACACACACACACACACACACGAATTCACACTCACACATCTCCGTTTATCTGTACAATTTCCTGCTGACAGGTGACACAGGAAATTGTCAGCACACGGTAGTCCTTCCAACTGGTCTGCATCTCTCTTTTTCTGTCCTGCACAAACTCCACATCACCATGGCAACAAAATATTTTGATTTTTTAAAAATATCTGGAATGTTGCTGTTGTTTAGTCCTGATTAAACAGACATGTGATCAATGACATTCCACCCATGTCTTTCCAGATTACACTATCCATTTTCATAGGCATTTTCTCAAAAATGCTCCGAAGGCTCTTTAGAGGTTGTGGATAATTTCTGCTACCGAGGGGGACCTAATCAGCTCTGGCAGAGGATGCACGTAAAGTGTAATTGTTAGAATAAGAATAGGATGGAGAAAATTCAGAGAGCTTTTACCTCTGTTGGCAACCAATGGTCTCACTCTCCAAGTGAAAGGAAGATTGTATGATGCCTGTATACAAACAGCAATGCTACATGGTAGTGAGACATGAGCCCTGAATGCAGAAGACATGTGAAAGCTAGAGAGGACTGAAGCTGGTATTTCTCTGCTGGATCTACAATGTCAGTGTACATGTGTGACAGTGTTAGTGTTTGACTTAAGCCTTATGAGTGACTTTGGGTAAATGGAAACTGTTTTGGAATCTGTTGGATGGGTGGTTGGATGGTTTTTATAATTCAAAGCTCCAGCCTTGTAACCCACCATATTGTGTCAATTCAGGATAGAAGTGTCTGTGGAATTCTTAGCTATTCATGCTATAATACAAAATGCACTGTGCCTATAATTCAAGGATCCAGCTTCACCATCTATTGTGTCATTTTGGTTCAGCCTGATAATTACATTAAGGCTGCGTGATTTTAAGAAGCTCATTTTGCTACCATGTGGTTTTGTATTCACTCCCACTGTGCAGTACCTTGGGCTAGTGTCTTCTGTTGTAGCCCCATGCTGATCCATGCCTCATAAATGAATTTGATGGAACTGTGTGGAAGATCATCATTATCATCATTGTTATCATCACTGTCAACATTTAATGCCTGCTTTCCGTGCTGGTATGGGTAGGATTGTTTGACAAAGAACCAGCAAGCTGCAGGGCTGCATTGAGCTTCAGCATCATAATCTTTGGCATGGTGTCTATGGCTGGATGCCCTTCCTGATGCCAACCACTTTACAAAGTGTGCCAAATGCTTTTTTCATGCCACTGGCCCTAATGAGGCTGGTATGTAGCTTGGAAGACAGAGCTGAAGGAGATAAGAGGAAGATAGTGATGGTGTGCTAGAGCAAACTCTCAAGGAACAAGGTGAACACAAGAGAGGACGTAAGCAATGGGTCATGGGATGGGATGAGAGAATGAGTGCTTCCATAAGAGTGTGTGTATGTGTGTGTGTGTGTGTGTGTGTGTGTGTGTGTGTTTAACCATATCCTCCTACCTGTTGACGACCAGTGCCGGTCTGTTTATGTTCTCATAATTTAACGGTTCTACAAAAGAGGCCATATGAATAAGTAGTAGACTTGGAAATAAGCCTTAGGGTCGACGTGTTTGACTAAACCCTTCAAGGCCGCACCCCAACATGGCTGCAATCTAATGACTGAAGTAAGTTGTAGGAAAGATAAAAGAAACAAGATAATTAAATAAATTACAATAAAAGGCAATATCAGCAACTCAGATATCAAGTCTTGTTACACACTGTGTCACGCACTATGTAACACACTGTGCCATACACTGTCACACATTGTGTCATACACTATGTCACACACTGTGTCACACTGACTCTAACATTTTTGCTCTAATACTACAAGTAGGTAGTTCAGTTGATGAATAAAAAGGAATACTCATTGTTGAAATCAAAGGAGTATCTATTCAATGTTGTTGTTGTTGTTGTTACTGTGGTTGTTGCTGCTGCTAATGTTGTTGTTATTGTTGGTATTGTATTTTCCAATGGGTTACTGTTGTTAATAATTAGTTAACAAACAAGAAAATCAGTTTCCATATTGTCTGATGAGCTCAGCCCTCTTCAGAAACACTGGTTAGAAATATGTAATGTGTATATATATATATATGTGAGTGTATGTTTATTTGTATATCTGCGTTTGTATGACCGAGTGTGCATTTATATGCATGTGTTTACAACTGTGTGTATGTGTGCATGTATGTGTCTGCATATGTTTATTGTATGTGCATGTGTGCACACATGTATATTCATATGTTTGTGTGTTTGTGTATATGCATGTGTGTGTTTGTGTGTGTATGTGTATGTGAGACCAGTCTACCAGAGACAACTTCCTAATCAATAATACTCCAATTGCTATCAGTGCTGCCACCACCACCACAGCTACCGTTTTTGTTGTGTCAGAACACTTTACTGAGACAATGGTGATGCCAAGCCTCAATGCTTCTCTCTTTTACCAACTGACACAGTTCTTTCTCTTAGTATCCCTTCCTCCACCCACCTTCCATCCCATCCACCCTGACGTTCTGAAGAAAATGGTACAAATTGCCATCTCCCCACTTCTCCCCTGTTGCCAACCTCATCCCTATTAAATAATCAGCCCCAACACACGTCACTCAACCTGATAGAAATAACAGCCGTATTTCCCAGTTACCAACAAATCACTCCTGCTATTTTAAAAATGGAAGTACATCTTTTGAGAAGTGAAGTCCAAGGTACAAAATTTCGAAGAAAGATTGAATAATGATGATTGGAATAGCCTGATCATAGGTCTGTTCAGTCACTGCTGACCTGGGGTTAAATGCCACCACTACCCCCTCTGCCAAACACCACACCACCACCACCACCGCCACCACCACCACCACCATTAGTACCACTACAATTACCAACTATAAAATCATGACAAATATCACCACAACCACCACCATCATCCACCACAATCATCACTACCAGTACCACTTACGACAACTACCACAACCACAATCGTTACTATCAATTCCACTTACAAAACAATAGCCACATCAATTTTACTAGATTGGCACGATTTCTCTTTCTCTCACTAAATAACAACAGCAATAGTAAAAATAATAATGGTTTCAAATTTTGGCACAAGGCCAGTAATTTTAGCAATGGGGTTTAGTTGATTACATTGACCCCAGTGTTCAACCGGTACTTATTTTACTGACCCCCCACCCCCACACCAAAAGGATGAAAGGCAAAGCTGACCTTGGCAGAATGTGAGCTTAGAAGGTAAAGATGAATGAAACACTGCTAAGCATTTAATGACTCTTATGTCTTTATTGGCCACAAGGGGCTAAACATAGAGGGGACAAACAAGGACAGACAGAGAGATTAAGTCGATTACATTGACCCCAGTGCGTAACTGGTACTTAATTTATCAACCCCGAAAGGATGAAAGCAGGGTTGACCTAGCCAGAATTTGAATTCAGAACGTAATGGCAGACGAAATACCATTAAGCATTTCGCCCGGCGTGCTAACGATTCTGCCAGCTCACTGCCTTAACTGAGCTTGCTCTCACAGTTCACCTATAAACTGGAGAATAACAGCTAGAAGTAGACATTTACTTATCTTTAGTAGTCAGGATAAGTGTGAATGTGCGGGGTTCTTTGATTGGCTCTATGTGGTGGCCCTTCTTTTAGAATATTCTAATATACATAATATTTTGTTTTTTGTTCTTTCTTTTTTCAAAAATTCAATTTCATTGTAATCCATACACTTTTTGTAACCTGTCCTTATAAAGTTCCCCTCATCTTGTCTTTGTGACAATAAAAGAAAAGATTATTATTGTTATTATTATTTGGGTCAATAATGTTGATTAGTTCCCTCCTTCAAAATTGCTGGCCTTGTGCCTGAAATAGAAGCAATTATTATTTTTATTATCATTATTATTATTATTATTATTATTATTATTATTATTATTATTATTATTATTATTATTATTATTATTATTATTATTATTATTTATTATTATTATTATTATTATTATTATTATTATTGAGTGAGAGAGCAGTGCATGCCATCAAAGTGACACTGGGGTAAAATATACAAAACCCAGTATACCCATCTGATAAGGGTACACCAGGCACATGCATCACAACCATAGTGTGCAACATGGTGATCTCATATCAAGATAAACAGCACATGACCTTGCAGGTGGGGTCTAGTTAAAAATTTCTTCAGCTCAAATTGCCCATCCCGTTCAAAAGGTCCCTGAATAAGAGTTGTTTAAGGATGTTGAACGAAACACCCATGTTTCCAAAGGTGAATTATCCAAACTCCAAAGAATTCCTTTCAACACATGGCTATGATGCTTCCCCACTACTTCTGCTCATGATCAGAGATGCACATATCGTCAACCACCAAGGGACATGCTCAACTGGTTAAGGTCAAGCAACTGACAAGCAAATCTGTGATACTGACATGAATTTTTGCCGTAGCCCATCTTTTATACCAAGACAAAACAATGTACATGATAACACTTCCAATCAATTAAGATCAGAAGCCATGAGAGCCACTGCCTGGTACTGCATCAGGGCATTTGTAATTATTATTATTATTATTATTATTATTATTGTTTTTTTTTGAGCTAGTACAATTGTTAGGAAGCTTGACAAAATGCTAAATGGTATTTCTTTTGACATTGCATTCTGTGTTTAAATTCTGCTGAGGTCAACTTCACCTTTTGTCCTTTCGGGATTGATTAAAATAAGTACCAGTTGAGCCCTAAAATCAGTGTCATCAATCAGCCCCCCCCCCCTCTGCCAAATTTTCAGGCTTTGTGCATATAGTAGAATCAATTGTTGCATTCTAAGTTCAAATTCTGCTGAGGTCGACAGCTAAGGTGAACGAGCTGGCAGAATCATTAGCATGCTGGGCAAAATACTTAGTGGCATTTCATCTGTCCTTATGTTCTGAGTTCAAATTCTGTTGAGGTTGACTTTGCCTTTCATTCTTTCAGGGTCAATAAATCAACTTCCAGTGAAACACTGGGGTTGATGTAATCGACTAGTCTCCTCCCACCACATTTCAGGCTTTGTATCTTTAGTACAAAGGATTATTATCATTACTGAGTGAGAGAGCAGCACATGCCATCAAAATGACACTTAAGGGAATTGCTTGAGTTGCAGTATTTATTCAGCCTGCATTCTGGGTTCAAATCCTACTGATTTCAATCCTCCCAGGGTTGATAAAATAAAGTACCAGTCAAGTACTAGGGTCAATGTAGTTGGTTAACCCTTTCCTCTGAAAACTGTTGGTCTCAAGCCTATATTAGAAATAATAATTTTTATTACAAAATTGTCATGAGGACACAATCCCTCACTACCACACTACATGGCACCACTTCTGCTACTACATCACATACTACATAACCACTACCAGTACACTATACAACACTCCACACTACATAACTATGCTATGTCCTATACTAAATGTGGTTCTTCACACTACACTGATTCATTGAATATCCAGTGTTTGGGGCCAAAATGATAGCAAATTAAACCAGATGTAACAATACTAAGGATGAAGATGATGATGATCCTTCTCCTCTTCCTCCTCCTCATCATTGTGATCATCATCATCATCATCATCATCATCATCATCATGGTCCCATATGAATACACATTCTATGATTGTCTTTAAATGATTATCATGTTATCATGTGTGTATGTATTATTATGTGTGTGTTATGTTATTATCAATGTATTACCATATACGTATGTGTGTGTGTGTGAGTATGTGTATGCATGTATGTATGTACGTATGTATGTATGTGTGTGTGTGCATATGTGTATTTGTATGCATGTGTGTATGTGTTTGTGTGTATGTGTGTGTGCATGTATGTGTGTGTATTCATGTGTGATATTCATGATAAAATCAACGCTCCAGAATATCTCATCAGCTATTTCTTCTACTCTGAGAGTTTCGATGACTAACAACAACATGGGACTCACATCCATTCTAATTACACCATTCTAATTAAATCATTTTAATTATATATCCCTTTACATCCAAATCTGTGATATCTAAAAACAAACAGCTTCAGAGCAACTGTGGTTTAGAAAGAATGGAACTTTGGACATTTTTTGTCGTTGTTGTTATTGTTGTTGTTAGCGTATGTGTATGTGTGTGTGTGTGTGTGTGTCAGTTTTAAGGTGACCTTCTCTCGTGATTAATTCTATTTGATCAATGAGAAGAACTCCATCATAGTTTTCTGCTAGGCTTCTCTCCTTAGTTTCATGCTGATGTTGTTCATATCACATTGATATCATCATCAACACAGCCATCATCATTATTACCAGCACCACCATTTTCATTATCATCATCATTGCTTCAGTCATCATCATCATTAACTGCACACCACCACCACCATCACAACCACTGCCACCACACCATCATTGTCATTATAACCATCATCATAGCCAAAGTCATCATCACATGCAGCAGCAGCAGCAACAACACCACCACCACCATTGTCATTCTCATTGCCATTTTAATGCGCATATTTCTGTACAAGTACAGGCCAGATGATCTTCCATAGAACTAATTGCCTTGTACCATGGCTATTTGTCATCTCATCCCTGGGCCTAATCAACTAGAGATTTAAACTCCCTTTTTCTTCCTACATCTTCCTTAGTCTTACTCTGCCATTGATACCTTCTACAGTCAACATACAAACCCTTCTTCGCATATCACGTATTGTCCTTACTGGTCGTTATCAGAACAGGCCATTGTTACTATCTTGTATGTATTAGTTTTAGTTCCATTTACAGATAACTCTTTTTGAGCATGTTTGCATTTTTGAACATGTTTGCATTTAATTTAGAAGGAACGGTGTTGATTACATTTCCTGCCACAGCACAATCATTTATTCTTATATTCTGGAATAGTGGTTTGACAAATGATACTCTTGTGTTTTAGGTGATGTTGACTCTCACTCTCTCTCTCTCTCTCTCTCTCTTAAATTTACATGTCAACTGATGACTTCCTTCAAAAGTTGAAGGTAATCATTGATTACGCACCCTGCTATTGTATAATTATGTATTCTTATATCCTGTAGATAGGTTTATTCTTATATTCTGGATTAGCAATATGAAAAATGACAGTCTTATGTTTTATATCATATTGACTGACCCCCCCCCCCCCCCGCCACTCTCCTAAATTTACATGTCACCTGATGCTTCCTACAAAAGTCCACAATAATCATTGATTACACTCCCTGCAACTGTAGAATCCTTTATTCATATATATCCTGTAGAAAAACTTATTCTTTTATTCTGGAATAGCAATTTGATAAATGACACGCGTTTTAGATCATATTGACTCCCCCCTCTTAAATTTATATATTGCCTAATGACTTCCGACAAATGTCCAACGTATTAGGTTTTATCGGGGGGGGGGGGGGGGCAGGGAATATGAAAGAATGTGAACTTCATCATATTGTTTTTCTGGTGAATTATTGACATAAACCGTTGGAATAATTTGCTGGAATAATATTATTGTTATTTGGGTTTTTATGTCCGGGTTGTTGTCTTCATTTACTACTAATTACTCAACTCCAGAGGAGTAATACCTACTTTTACATATGGCAGAATGGTTTATCTGTCCCTATTTACTCAACTATTGAAGGATTGGTATATGGTTTTTGCAACTGGTTGGACGTCTTTTCTACCATCAAGTTGTGAACTATAACTCATCATTATCGTCATCGTCGTCGTCGTCATCATCATCAATGACTAATGAAGACTAAGGTTACATATTTTATTAAGTTATGCTTACCAAAGATTTATCTATCATCTGAAAAAATCATCAACATTCAATGTTTACATCTCACTGCCATTTCTCATCACATGTGCCATTCATGTTTTTAGGAGAGAAAGAGAGAGAGAGCAGGGAAGAGGGGGAGAGAGAGAGAGCGCAGAGAAGAGGGAGGGAGAGAGAGAGAGAGAGTTTACTACTACCCGATGTTATGCTACCTTCACTGTCTCTATATCTGTCAGGGCAC
>NC_142929.1:185371685-185386685 GCF_046866305.1 Octopus bimaculoides | reverse complement strand
TGAAATGAACTGGACGAAGAGATGCCTTGATGAGATATTGGTTCAGACGATTCTCATTGGTTGAGACTTGTCAAGGTGGTAGCTTGCGTTAGCTAGTTGTAGATAACTTTGCCGCTGTTGATTTATTGTGTTGTTGGGAAAGAACACTTCAATTTGACATGTAACTGTAATGTTTGTTGTGGATCTGATGATTATGGAAATTCTGCGGGTACTTTAGACAGGTGGAAGTTGTCTACAAAGGATGTTTCTTCTGTTCAGCAATATCGCTGACTCTTTCAGGATCTGGAATCTCCCAGTCAAACAGCTTACATTTTCATGCGTCATTCTTATAAAGAGTAGCTCTTTTCGTGATGTATTAAGTTATATTCTTTTTGTTTTTCTGTCTGAATCAGCGTTTTTGTTGGTTGTATCGGTTTTTGAGCGTGTTTGCAGCGAGTTTCGTTTAATAGATTACTTTGGAGAAGTACGCTCCTCTAAGCGGCTAGATTGAAGAGCTTATGTAATAACAAGTTGGTTGTTGGGCTAGGAACTACCTTAAGCAGTAGTGTGAGATCTAAGAAGCAATATTATCTAGACAAGAACTGTCGACATTAACGTTATTAGCATTGAAGACTTTGTTGAATTTGCTCCTATGTGAAAAAAGGCGTCTTATTGGGGATAAAGAATTACGATCATTGTTGGTGGCTGCATCCATGCTAAATGGAGGATTGAACTAGATTATTTTCCTCTTTTAACCGTTGTGTTGAAGTGTTCCTTCATAGATATTTCTTTTTAAAATCACTTTTTGATTTTGCATTAATGAAATAAGCGTCAATCCTGTTAAAATATTGCTGTCTGAGGATAGATTACAAACTCTTGAAATTTTTGTGTATGTACATGGTTTCCTCGTTTGTCTTTCTGTATGGATAGTATCTTCGAGTATGATATTTTAAAGCATTAGCTAAAACGTTACAAACAAATGCGTGCCTACACTTATTCGATCTTTGAGGTTTCTGAAGTAAGAACATAATGAAATGTCTGATATTTAATCTTAACATCTACAATTCCTGCTACTCCTATGTGACAATGGTTTCTAATATGAAAATAAATTAAAGGGATCATTGGCGAGTTTCTTTCGTGCGCCACAATTAATGACCACATTCCTCTCAAACCATAGTCTTGAATATGCAAAAAGACGGATTTGTCATGGCTTGAACGATGGTGTTCAAAAGTGATCTTCAGCTAAAAAATAATAGTTCCAGAATAATGAAATGCAAAAATTAACCTTCCTGGAATTCGAACTCAGAACGAAAAGGGCAGTACTAAGTACCATAACGCACATGTACCACCTTCCACTTAGCCATGATTGTTAACAATGGTTACAAATTTTCAAATTTGAGGTAAACGTTTCGACGATTAAATAGACTCCTGTACTTCACAGGTACTTTAGTTTATAGACGCTAGAGGGATGAAATACGAAACTAATCCCCTTGAGATTTGAACTCAGAATGCAAAACACTAATATCAGGGCTAACCTCATATCTTTATAGCTACACGGGGCACTCCAAGGCAAATGCTAAAAACGTATAGATACAAAGGATACACCAGAATAAAAGACCTCAGATTCCCCACATCTAGTTACTCTCAGTTTTCGGTTCGACTTATCGGAATCTAAAGTCTTCCATTAACGTCATACCAACAGCAGCAACCCTAAATTACTTTTCATAAAACTGATTTGACTGAAGTTCAGAACTTCTATCTCCATCTTCACTCAGAGAGAGGGGGGGTGCGGTTTGTCGTTTTAAACCGGTGTTTTGGGAACTTTGGACTGTGAAGTCTGTTGTAATACTCTCGTCTGTTCCATCGCAACATGCTGAATGATGAGTGTTGCAATGTTGTTTAACCCCAGGTAAGCCTTAACTGAAAAACAATGATAAAAAAGCGTTCCAACTATGACCATCTTGTTCTTCTTTCTGGCGATGTGTTTCTAGAACTATATTATCCAATGTGTCGCTTTTAACTTGAAGACTGTCGAGTGTAATTTGAGAGGGATTCGGTTGCCGTTTCTAGCAGATAGAGCGATTGATCACATAGCGACTCTAATGTAAAATGGAGGTGTGATGTAGGTGACGGATATTTAATGTAGCATAATAAAAGATGGAATGCGTTCGTTAGATGTCTCTTTAATGACTAAATATCATTGATACAGGTCGTCTGATATACTACCACACACACACACACACACACACACGCGCGCGCGTTCGTTATTTGTTATATTACATTAAATGTCCGTCACCTGCAATAAGGCTAAGGTTATTGTTATTAATTTCCACACCTTTATTGTATACATAGCACATTATGTTTGTCTGACTGTGAACTATTGATGTCTGACCGACATTTGTCATTTCATTCACTCCCCGTCTGTCCGTGTATATAACTTGCCTGATTTCACTTACACTCTCTGTCATCGCACTCTATCTCTGACGTCTCCAACACTCACAGCTTGTCTGTCGTCTGTTACACTCACACTCAATCTCTCACACACTGTCACACTCACATTGTGTCTTTGTTGTCTGTCACACTCACATTAATTATGTCAGCCGTTTGTCTCACTCACATTGTTGTGTTTTTGTCGTCTGTCACACATTGTCTCTGTCTTCTAGCACTCACAACTATCTCTGTCGTCTGCCACTCTTCGTTCGATCTCTGTCGTCTTTATTATGTTTCTATTACAACTTTCACATATCTTTATAATCTGTCATACTCACACTCATATACCGTACCCGACTGTCTTCTCTCTTACTCTCTCTCTCTCTTTCTCTCACTTTGTCTACTTAATCAAATCGATCACTCAAACACTTGTTTATATTTTATCGTTCGGCTGTTTCAACAGACATCAACACAACAATCACCATCACCATGTTCACCATCATCACCATCATCATTATTTATACAACAGTCACCACCACTTCGAGAACATATCCAACAATAAACATTATTTCATAATCGCTATCACAATCACCACCACCACAAAGCTGCTGCTACTACTACTACTACTACTACTACCATCACCACCACCAAAAATAACATCTACTTCCTTCAATTTCTGTCTCTATCATTCTAATTTTCTTTCACTCTTCACTCTGTTATCTTCTCTCATCTTTTTCATCTACAATTTCATTTCTCTCTATTCTTCATCCTCTCTCATCCAACGAGTCAATCGCACCTTCTCTCTTGGATTTTACTAACATCCTCTCTTCCTTTTCTATCCTCTTCTCACACTATTATCTCGGTCCTCCCTCTCACACTCTCTCTCTCTCTCTCACTCTCGTCTCTATGCCCCTTTTTTTTACGATCTTCTTCTCTTTCTCTCTCTCTCTCTCCCCATCGTTTCTGTCCTTCTCTCACATTCTCTTTATCATCTATATCCCCTCTAACGCTCTCTCTCTTTCTATCATCTGTACCTTTCACTTCCCCGTCAAACACTCTCCTTTTCTCTGATTCCCCTCCCGTATTCTCTCTTCCTATTCCTCCCGTTACTCATTCATTACTACTATTGTCTTTTAGCTCGCCCCTCCCCCCTCTCTCTCATTCTCTCCTCCTCTCTGACACAACTACCACTAACCTACTTTTACACCTCCCCACCCCACTGCACCACCATCATCAGTAGCAGCACCATCACTACTGCACAGTTGCTATATAAGATAGACAGACAGGCGAGACATGGCCCTCTGGCTACAGACACAGTAACAATAGTAATAGTAGTAACAGCAGCAGCAGCAGTAGTAGTAGTAGTAGCCGCAGCAGCAGTGCCGTATCTGTAGTAGTAGTAGCAGCTGCAGCAGCAGTAGTATTAGTAGCTGCGATAGTGGTGGTGGTAGTGATGTACAGAGTGATTCACTACTGGCTGGCTGGCAGGCAGGCTGGCTGGTTGACTTCTTCACCCTATTGCTTTCTGTATTAGCTTTACTGAGGAGGACAACAGCCAGAAGTATGAGGACGGGTAAGGGACTGGGGTGGCAGCGGTGGTTGTTTTGATGGGTAGATGGTTGGAGTAACTAAAGGATAATAGTTATAGCAATAACCAGAGCTACAACAGAAACAGCAGCAACAACAACAATAAGCCAAGGATGGAAAAATATTTGCCATAATTTATCCCACAGCAAACCTAGTAACTATTACTACTGAAATCATTTTATCAGTGTGTGTGGTATCACTGTATGAAACCCTGTTAATGACTATATCAAGCCAGCTATTTATATAATACTTGCTAATGATATTGCTGTATCAAATATAATCCATCTTATATGTAATGGTTGCTAATGATATCAATATATTAAACTACATATCATCATCATCGTGAGCATCATCATCATCGTCGTCGTCATCGTCATCATCATTTAATGTCTGTCTTTCATACTGGCATGGGTTGGATGGCTTGACGGGATCCAACAGAACGGAAGAACTGCATAAAGCTCCAACTGTCTGCATTATCATGGTTTCTACTGGCTGGATGCTCTTCCTAATTGCAATCACTCTCGAAAGTGTACTGGGTGCTTCTTTTGTGACACCCACACCAATGAGGACACCAAGTAACTTATCATCATCATCATCATCATCATCATCATCATCATCGTTTAACGTCCGCTTTCCATGCTAGCATGGGTTGGACGATTTGACTGAGGACTGGTGAAACCAGATGGCTGCACCAGGCTCCAATCTGATTTGGCAGAGTTTCTACAGCTGGATGCCCTTCCTAACGTCAACCACTATGAGAGTGTAGTGGGTGCTTTTACGTACCACCGGCACGAAGGCCAGTCAGGTGGTACTGGCAACGGCCACGCTCAAAATGGTGTACTTTACATGCCACTTGTACAGGAGCCAGTCCAGGGCACTGGCAACGATACCCCCCCTTCACCTCAACCAAATGGTATTGTGAAAGAGAGGGAGGTAACTCTATGCCAGGTGTTGAGAGGCTAAAGTGTGACAGAGGGACAAGCATAGGTGTTTTGCAATAGAAGAGATACGTGGCTGCTTCATGCCATAAAGGAGTTCATGGGAGTAGCTGGAGAAAAGATAAACATATGGGTGATGGAATGTGAGAGCATATTCTCAAGGTACAAGATGAGTGTAAGAGAGAGGATTGAAAGGTTGGTTAGAAATGGGTGTAGCGGTCATTGTAGAAAATAATGTATAAGGGTGGAAGTGTACTTAATGGCAAATATTAGTATGGGGCTGAAGCTAACCGAAATAACTCAGGAAGGAGAAGGTGAGAAGTTGTACAGAAAGGGTGGAGAAAATAATGAACCTGAAAATAAGGAAAACCTATAGATAGATTAGAAAACAGTGAGATGATGTGTGGATGGCGGAGTGTGGGAGACAGAAGGATGTACAGGGGCAGAGATGGAGGTCAGAGGTATGTAGTGGTAGTTATAATGAGAGGAGGTCAGAGGTGGCAGGCATTGCTGGAAGATTTAGGAGGGTGTTCAGAGCAATAGCAGATATGTTAAAGATTAAGTGTGGCAGTCTTAAGATGTAACTCAGAGGAAATGTAGAGATAGCTAGAAGCACAGAAAGGTAATCAACAGAAAATAGAGAAAGGATGTTATTGAGAATGAGGGATATATGCTAAAGGAAGTGTTTCCAGAGAGAGAGAGAGAGAATAATTAGTGATACAAAGGAGAAAGTAATAAGTGCAGATTTAGTTATCATATGGTTTCAGCCCCTGAATAGTGCCATAGTTAAATGAGTGACACAGGGATGAATATGAGGAAGATGAGAGGTAGGGAAAATGGTAGGGACAGATTAAGTGTAGGAGTGTGATCCAGTGAAGCTATAGATGTAGGCCAAAGGCTTTTAAAACTTCACTTTTGTCTTGACAGATGGGTCTTATTGAGCATAGCAAAATGTAATCATCTTGGTCTTTTTTCATCTTCACTGTGAGAGTCAACGTCTTGAGATCAGACTTCACCACTTTTCCCCATGTCTTCTCTCTTCTACTAGTTCCATCCACACCTAATGACTGACACTTCTTTATACAATTATCATCAGCCATAAGCACCGCAATGACCATGCCAGTATAGCCTTCTTTCTTGCACACTACATCTGATTCCTCTTAATCCTAATTTTTCTTTTGATAAATTTACATTTGGTTGCACACACGCACATCCATCATTCCTCATCCATCAGAATATACTAGCTTCATTTCTTTCTAGTCTTTGCATGTCCTCTGCATTATGGGGCCCATTGTATTTCATACACAAGCATTGTATGAATTGCCTTTCACTCTGAAGGAGATACTTGTTTCCCAACCACATGATTCCAGGTTCAGTCCCATTGCGTGGCATCTTGGGCAAGTGTCTTCCACTATAGCCTCGGGCTGGCCAAAGCCTTGTGAGTGGATTTGGTGGCCAGAAACTGAAAGAAGCCCATCATATGTGTGTATATATATATATATATATATATATATATATATATATATATATCTATATCTATATCTATATATATATATATATATATATCTATATCTATATATATATATATATATATATATGTATGTATGTATTTGTCCCACCCCCATCAATTGACAACCGGTGCTGGTGTATTTGTGTCCCTGTAACTTAGTGGTTCAGCAAAAGAGAATGATAGAATAAGCACTAGGCTTACAAAGAATAAGTCCTAAAGTTGATTTATTCGACTAAAGGCGGTGCTCCAGCATGGCTGCTGTCAAATGACTGAAACTAATAAAAGACTATATAATACGTCACCAGTGTCTTCATCATTATTTAATGCCCATGATGGCTTAGCTTGGACAGTTCCACAAAATCCAATGAGCCAGAAGACTGTCGACTTTGACATGATTTCTATGGCTATGTGTGTGTGTGTAATTTTTTTTTTTATCTCTTAGACAAGAGGTGTTCCCATGACCCTTTACAGGCACACTGCAATAAATTGGAGCAACTAAAGAAGGTGTCCTCAAATCAGAGTTATGGCTCAGATGTTTGCAAACTAAATGGTCTTCATTAAAGGCACACAAGGGCCACTTGATGGCGTTAAAATGGATTAGCAGATTAAATCTATCAAGCAATCTCTTACCGCTAATATTATCATGACATCAAACTCTATATTGTATATGATATTGGGATATCAGGTTTCGATAATGCTAATGATATTGGGATATCAAGCTTTGCAGTAATTGTTCCAGCTCTGAGTTCAAATCCCACTAAGGTCAGTTTTGCTTTTCATCCCTCCTGAATCAAGAAAATAAAGTACCAGTCAAGTACTGGAACTGATGTAATGAATCTGACCCCTCAATGGAAAAGTTTGATATGAAAATGAAAATGATAAACAATGCATTCTTTAATCTACTTGTTTCAGTCATTGAACAGCAGCCATATTGGGACACCACCATGAAGGGTTTATTTGAACAAATTGACCACAGTGCTATTCTAAGTATTCTATTAGTTCTTTCACGAAACTGCTAAGTGATGGGAATGTAAACAAACCTACACTGGTTGTCAAGGGGACAAATATACATAAAGGCATTCACATGCACATATGATGTGCTTCCACACAGTTTTTGTTTAGCAAATTGATTCTGAGGCATTGATTGGCCCAGAGCTGTCGTAGAAGATACTTGTCCAAGGTATCATGCAGTGTGGGCTGAAACTGAAGACAAGTGGCTTCAAAGTGAAATTCTTAACCATACCTGTACTTTTATGGAGGCAATGAGAAATGCCTGAGACCTTTGACAATATTCCATGCTTGAGAAGCAGGCCCACCAAGCGAAGTGAAATTCTAGTCATGGCAGATATTGGTATCATGCAACTGGCATCTATGCTGGTGACATGTAAAAGCACCCATTACACTTTTGGAGTGGTTGGCAGTAGGAGGGGCATCCAGCCATAGAAACCATGCCAAATCAGACTGGGGTTTGGTGCAGCCCCTTAGCTTGCCAGCCCTGGTCAAACCATCCAACTCATGCCAGCATGGACAGCGGATGTTAAATGATGAGGATGATGATGATTATATATATAATTGAATAAAAATATCTGCTAGTGGTCTTTCAGCAACAACAGGCTCTTGATAAACTCAGTGGCTACTACTGAGTTCAGACCATGACAGACAGAACGGATGCTCCTGAAGCCAAGAGTTTGAACTTATGGAGACAATATTTACATATTGCTTGAGGAAACACAACTAAATCTCATAATGCAGGGAAATAGTTGTATAATCAAGTACCTGCATGCCTGGAGAGCTACAGTGCATAGAAACAATTGTAGTAATTGAAAATAAATGTCCAACTGTACTCCTTCTTGTTGACTCCAAAGTTTTTCAATTATCTATTCACACATAACAGAAGCCCAGACGCAAACCTGGATGTGCTTATAATACTACTACTGGATAGCACAAGGGGAAATCTGAAAATGGATGAGCTTTATATTGTACGTGCAGCCATCTGGCTAGCCAGTCCTCAATCAAACCATCCAACCCATGCCAGGAAAGCGGACGTTAAACTGTGATGATGATGATGATGATGATGATGATGATGATGATGATGATGATGATGATATATACATATATACACATACATACACACACACACACACACACACACACACACACACACACACACACACACACACACACACACACACACACACACTCTCTTTCTTACACACACATATACACACTCTCTTTCTGACACACACACACACGTGCACACACACATATATATTTTATTGTGTCTTGGGAGAGTCATTCTCTTTCAGTGCCTTATTATTTAACACACTTGCCAGTTCAATTTCCACTCATTTACTTATTTATAGAAAAAAAAAAAGTAAAAGAGTGGAAATTGAACTGGTGAATGTGTTAAATAATAAGGCACTAAAAGAGAATGGCTCTCCCCAGGCACAATAAAATATGCTTCAACACACGAATTCACATAAAGAATCTTGCAAACCAAATCCCAAAACGAAATATATATATATATATATATATATATATATATTTATACACATAGGTGAAAAATATAGTGCTTGAATACTGAGGGTAGAGTATATATATAGAGATAGATGATAGATACATAGATAGATATTTACTATTTGCTGCTCCTATATATTGTTCTTATATGGTTGTGAAGGATGAGTTTGTTATTTGTAGTTGACAATGCGCAACAATGCAGAAATGCATACATCATATTATTTGATGGTGTCATTCATAGTCCAATCTGTTTTCATGCATATTGTCTATGAAGAGAAATTTCTCCCGAGAATATTTCAGCAATGAAAGGTCTTCTCACTTCTGAGTGTACCTGATCTTGTTAAATATAAGTGTACATGCATTATTTCAAATGTATCTGGTAAGAAAACTACAACTTGTGGTGTGGAATTTAAATTTCAATGTATTGTGTTCTTTGATGTATTGTGCATTTGATTGTGTACTTCTGTATGGAAATATGTGTGTAAATGTGTATGTGTGTTTATGTATGTGTGTTTATGTATGTATGTATGTATGTATGTATGTATGTATGTATGTATATATGTGTGTGTGTGTGTGTGTGTGCATGTGCCTGCATATGTCTGTCTGCATGTGTGCACTATCTCTGTGTGTAGGAATCTATGTGTATGCATGCACAGTTGTGTGTTAAGTTTGTGCGTGTAGTTTATGGGTGTTTTATGAGTGTACAAGCAAAAATATCCTATTGTTTTCGCCCCAGCCCACTTGTGTTACTTAATATTCTCATCTGAGGCCCCTATATTGTCTCTCGCCTTCTCCCTTAGTCCCTCGTCCGGTTTAGCCCATTTTTCTGTGAAGCCATTCCAGCTTTACTCAAAAAAATCCCCTTAACTCTTGTCGTTTCCAACCCCACCCAATCCCACCCTTCCCTGTAAACCTGTAAACAACCAGAATGATCAACTATCTCCCTGTTATTTTTTTTGTTTGTTTGCAGGGGTATATCATCACATGGAAACCAAATAGCGCTGTCCCGTCCGCCCCAACAACAACATCGTAATATTGACGGCAAATATATATACAAAAACGTATTACAAAAAATTATGGGTCGCGGGATAAAACCACCACCACTACTACTAGTACCACTACCACCATCATCACTACTACCACTACCACTACTACTACAACTACTAGTACTTCTACTACTACTACTACTACTACTACTACCACCACTACTACTATCGTCACCACTACCCTAGCCTTTAAATGGACATCGTATACCCCGGGCCAAATCTACCATCGGCTACACCACGTACAGAAGTACAAAAGGATGCTGTCTCCTCGGTACCTGCTGACAGGGACTCCGACCCCCATCAGCTCTTCGGGGTAGATAACCACGACAACCAGACGCTTTAGCTACAATGAAAATCTGACGGATCTCTTTTGGATTACATTGCTCATTCCATACTTTCTCATCTTTGTGACTTTCACTTTGAACATTATTATTATTATTACTATTATTATTATTATTATTATTGATATTTTTATTACTATTATTATTACTATTACAATCTTTCGCCTCCTTATCATCATCATCATCATCATCATCATCACCTTCATCACCATCACCACCATATATCGGCACTAAAATTACAACTATACTTGTTAATTTATGTTATCATCATCGATATTATTATTATCATTATTATTATTATTATCATTATCATTATTATTATTATTATTATTATTATTTGCATCATCATCATCATCATCATCATCATCATCATCATACTGAGTACAAATTCCACTTGAGTTGACTTTTGTTTTTCTTCCTTCTGGTGGGGGGGGTGGTTGATAAAATAAAGTACCGGTCAATTACAGGGATCAATATAATGAAATATATTCGCAGGCCTGCTTTAGAAGTCATTTTGTGTTCATATCCTGGCTGCAATCAACTTTGGTTTTCATCACTACACGAATAAGAAGATAAATGGACCAGTTATGCAATGAAGTTGATGAATTCAGTTATCGAGTTACAATTTCCCTTTCAAATTGATGGCCTTGTGCTAATGTTAAAACTAAATTCTTATCATCATTACTATCAAGCACAGGCTGGATCACTAGCTGTAAAAACTCTGAACTAGGGAACAGTTATACAATGTCTGGTTCAGAGCCTTGTTATTCTAGGTTCAAGTACTGCAAACATTCATTTTTTGCCTTTCATTTTATTGGGTATATAAAAAAAAACTTAAAAAAAAAAAAAAAAAAAAAAAACCCAAAGACAATTGGCTGTATTTGATCCTAAACAACCAATATGCTAGGTGACACACTGCCTGTTCAAAGCAGAAAGAACTGCTAATTCCACCACCACCACCATCATCACCATTGCATTGATCATTCCTATTATTGATAATACTAGCATAGTTACAAGTAAATTTATTATTGTTATTGTTGTTGTTGTTGTTGTTGTTGTTGTTGTTGTTGTCGTTGATGTTAACGTTGCTGTTGTTGTTGTTGTTCTTGTGTTTTTGTCCTTTACGAAACTCTCCATCAGACCCCTAGACCCTGAGATCCTAGCTTGGCTCGTCAGTCCTGGTTGTTGCCCATATGATAGAAATGTCCCTTTAGCGTACATAATGTATACTAACTGCACATGCATGTTTCTGCACACTTGTCTTCATCCTCCTCCTCCCCCTCCTCTTCACCATCATCTTTATCATTATTATTATTATTATTATTATTATTATTATTATTATTATTATCATCATCAAGGCAGCGAGCTGGCAGAATCGTTAGCATGCTGGGTGAAATGCTTGGCAGTATTTTGTCTGCCACTACATTCAGAGTTCAAATTCAACTTCGCCTTTCATCCTTCCGGGGTCAATCTAATCGACTGGCCCCCTTCTCCCAAATTTCAGGCCTTGTGCCTATAATAGAAATGATTATTATTATTATTATTATTATTATTATTATTATGTAAAGTGGTGAACTGGCAGACCTGTTAGTACACTGGGCAAACTGCTTAGCATCATTTCGTCCGTCTTTTAAGTTCTGAGTTCAAATACTGCCAAGGTTGACGTTGCCTTTCATCATTTTGGGGTTGATAAAAATAAGTACCAGTTGAGCAACTGGGGTCGATGTAATCGATTTATCCTTTCCCCCGAAATTGCTGGCCTTGTACCAAAATTAGAAATCATTATTATTATTATTATTATTATTATTATTATTATTATTATTATTATTATTATTATTATTATTATTACTATTAAAAGGATGGTGGATTGGCAAAATCATTAGAGCATTGGACAAAACGTTTTGTGTCATATATCTTGGCTTCTTATGTTTTGAATTCAAATTTCGTCTTGGTCAACTTTGCCTTTCATCCTTCTGGGTTGATAACATAAAGTACCCATCAAGTACTGAGGTCAGTTTAATTGACTAAACTGCCCCCCACCCAAATCTGAGGGCTGATTATATAGGGTGGTGAGCAGGTAAAATCATTAGCATGTTACACAAAATGCTGAGTGGCATTTCTCCCAGATTTTTACATGCTCAGCTTAAATACTGCCGAGGTGAACTTTGCCTTTCATAGTTTTGGGGGCTAATTAAAAATAAGTACCATCTTTAGAACTGGGGTTGATGTAATTGATTAATCCCTCTCTCTATAAAAACTGCTGGTCTTGTGCCAAAATTTGAAGTCGTCGTTATTATTATTATTATTATTATTATTATTATTATTATTATTATGGAAATGGTGAGACAGAAGAGTGCTGGGACTAGAATATTGAAACTTGTCTACCGAAGATGCTAGTGTTCTGAAGAAGGGAATCGGTGTTTCTAGATCCCTTTTCCATTTCTTTTTCATTCCAAAGCTTGAAATCTCATATATGCTTGTATATGAGATATATGATATATATGCATGAGTATGTACATAATTATATATATATATATATATATATATACACACACATGCATATGCGTGCATGCACGCACACACACACATGCACACACACATACATTTGTCTTTACTGTTTGACTTAAATCTGCATTACTAATAGTCTCACAGGCACAAAATTCACTTCTGCTCATTTAGATTCAGTGAGGCTCAGTGGGGTGAATCAGCTATGGTTTCTGATTATCATTAGATAAGGCTCTTATTTGCCAGTTTTGGTCTTGTTTATAGAAGTTCTAATGAAATTTAGCATTTCAGTAAAATTTATGGAATAGTGTTAGCAACTGTTAGCTTAAAGTTAGCTTCAGAGATCTCTGTAGAAGGTGGAAGTGTGAAAGTTCAGTTTTGTTAAGAGATAGAGACAAGGACAGTAGCTTTATGTATTGGGTGAGCAAGAGGGACAATGATCTACTGAGCAACTGTTAACCCATTGAATGTTATCTTGATAAATTACTTGTGACTCACAGTATACCTGCTCTGTATAACCTAGTATATTTTTGTCAAGGCTCCCTCCTTGTTCACCCAAAGTACATAAACTGCCATCTTTGTGTGTATCAAAAACTTCACATATTGCAACAACTTGTTGTTAGCCTTCCCTTTATCAGAAAATTGAAATTTCATAATGATGTTATTAATGGAACTCACTGTTAGCTAATTTTTAAGCCTCAGTTGTTTACACTATTTAATAAATTTTACAGAAATTTAAAATTCCTTCTAGCAAAAGCAAGGGAGACTACTATCTTTTTATCGATGTAGTCTCCTATCCAGTAGCTACCTGGCAGTTGCTACAGTACCTACTGCTCATTGAATTTCTGACTCCTCTATGTAACCTGAACTGGTTAATAAGAATAAGCATTACTCCTCACTCAATGACAATCAACTTTACTTAGAAGCCATGGTTTTTCTCATCAGTCAGTTTCATCTTGTTTGAATGATCAGAAATGCTTTTTGCATTTGTCAAACATTTAATAATGCAGATCTGAGTTAAGCTGTTAATACAAATATTTAATCTTCATAACTTGTGTTGGGGTACTTTTTCCGTTTGTTTTAACTCCTATTTGTATATACATATATAAGACATTGTTGATAATGTTCCCTTTTGTGTGTTTTTGTGATTATTTTATATTTTTAATTGTTTTGGTTGTTATATATGGAATGTTTCTTAAAGGTTTCCAGGTGGAATTGATCCATCATTGCCTTCTTTTACTTCTCTGATTTTCTCATCCATATTATTAGTGCTATATACAACCCTCTGCCTGCCCTTCCCATGTCTTCCAACACTGCATTTACAACAGAATGGATGATGGAGGGGAAAAAAAAAAAAAGGGTAGCAGAAGGATTGGCAGACACATGTGTTCTCTTGTTGAGAGTGGGGACAAATACTGGCCTGGTGGGTGGGTGGGTGGGTGTTTCAGAGATGGTGCCGGTGATCAAAGAGCAGTTGAAAGAAGACGTTATTTGCTTGTGGTTCTCTTTAACATTAGTTTTTAAAAAAAATTTTCTCTCCAATTCTTAGACTATAATTTATCAAAGGCTTGTTATTAGATTCAATTAATTATTATCACTTACCAACCATAAACAACGACTGTCAAGTGCCATGTAGGTGTTGCACTGAGTATTTACTACACAATATTTGTGTAGTGACAATTTGGGGGGAGGGGGGGGGGGAGAAACGACTGTGAGTCCCGGAATTTCATTGTTTATTCTTAACTCATAGTTTAACAAGCTTTTCTACCACAAATAAAATTGTTTTGGTTTACTTCATTTCCTATTTCCAGATTGTTGTTCTTGAAGTTCCTTCAAATTAAAAAAAAAAAGAAAAAATAATAATCCTTTCCACTATAGGCACAAGGCCTAAAAGTTTGAAGGAGGGAACTAGGCAATTACATCAACCCCCAGCGCTTATATTATTGACTCCAAAAGGATGAAAGGCAAAGGTGATCTCAGTTGAATTGAAACTCAGAATGTAAAAACAGAAGAAATGCTGCAAAATATTTGGTCTAGCATGCTAACAATACTGCCAGCTCATCACCATTATTATTATTATTATTATTATTAATTTTATTATTATTATTATTACTACTACTACTACTACTATTAGTAGAATTGTTAGC
>NC_142929.1:185358815-185363815 GCF_046866305.1 Octopus bimaculoides | reverse complement strand
TAATTACTGAGCAATATTTAAAACAATATTACCAACAATTATTTGAACAACATCAACAACAGATTGGTGATATCTTGTTTCATGTGGATGAATGAACATTGAAATATCTGGGGTTTTACTACGTCTACTACTACTACTTTTTGATGTTGGAACTGCATTAACCACGTCTTCCAATTCCAATATAGGTTTATCAAGTCTGGTTATTACTAATGGATTATCACATATTGGATCAAAGGTAGTCCCATTCGTTCTATGTTGAACTAATGGCCCAAACTATTGGCCTGTCACTGTTACTGGCCAACACAAATTAAACTATTGAACGCTCCAGTCCACCTGGCTGTGAATAGATACCATGATGGGGGTAGAATTAACTACTACAAGATGCAAGAATGCTGTATAAATAACCAGAGTTTAGTTAATTTGCACTGCTGTGCTAAATATGATAGCACAGCTATATATCTCTAGCAGAGATTATGTCAAAGTCAGTATATAATCCCCCCATTGATGGATATATCCAGTTATTAAAACCTTAACATTTCACTTGATTCTGTTTATCACACTTGCATGGGATAAATAAATGGTTGATATTATGATGTAAATCTTGTCAGAATTCTGGCTTCGTTCTTGATGTTTATCTCACAGCATGCACAAGAAGCTAAGTTAAACACAATGCTCTCTTGATATATGGTAAATGAATACATACACACACACACACACATACACACACACACACACACATGCACACACACACATTTATATCTGTGTATGTTAATACATCTATATTCTCCCATTTCAAAATACCTCTGCCTATAAATGCAGCAGATATATTGTAATTTACTTCACTCGGTGTTCGTTCCTGATATGAGTGACTAGCCTTAAATATATTTTGATGTAACAGAAATATTTTTTTTTCTCACATCACTAAAAATTGTGCACATCTTTTCATCTACCTAAACTGCTTGTTTTTTTTTTATTTGTGCAAATTCTTTTTCATCTTTTATTTTATTTTTTAAATTTTATCTTGCACAAATGCACCTGTTATGTATATATATATATATATGTGTGTGTGTATATCTATCAATAAACGGTTTCTACTAAGCTCTGTCTTTTCGTTATTACTTAGCCCACTTCCTATCCGTTGAAACATATCAGTTTAAGGAGCGTATCCTTAAAAAGGATATTAAAAGTCTTTCACTTACATCAGGGCTTTTTAGCTGAATTTGTTCCCTCTCATGGTGGCTGTGTCTTGTATTACTTCATGTCATTTCAGACAAATGCTGCACCACTGCAAAATGGATTTAGCAGAGGAAATTGTTATGTATCACAAGCTAAAGTGGTATATGTGTGTCTTTTAGTGGAGTACATTAATTTCCATGTTGATATAGATTCATTATGTTTCTGGCTTAATGGTAGAGCGTCGTGTGTTTAGGGATTTATACCATTTTCACTCACCAAGTGGGTTGTAATCAATCTATGCACTGTTAGATCAAACTAACCTGTAGTTAGACCTGCCTCACATATTTAGACATATTCAACACAGATTATTAGATCAGTCTTATGTCTGTTTAGACATACACAGTCCATGTGGTTACAACTTGTAATTCTATTTAATTAAACCAATCTAGTCTGTATCATTAGACCAATCCCAAGTATGTAGTTAGACAAATCCAATCTGGATAGTCTGTCCAAACCCGTCTGTGCAGTTAGACCAGTCCAGTCTCAATGGTAAATCAATACAGTTTGTATAGTTAGACCATTCTAAGCAATGTATTTAAATCAACCTAGTCTGTATAGTTTAACCAATCCCGTGTACATTGACAAATCTATTCCATATAATTAGACTAGTCCATTCTGTATAGTTAGATCAATCCCATTTGTATAGTTAGACTAATTCAGTCTATCTATTTAAACCAATCCTATCTATATAGACCAGTTTAATTTGAATAGTTAGACCAATGTAGTCTGTATAATCAGAGCAACCCATTCATGTAGTTAGAACAGATCCAGTCTGTATGGTCATTGGACTAATTCAATAAATGTAGTGAAATCATTCAGCATAGCCTGTAAGGTTTGACCAAACCCATAATATTAGTAAAGATAGACTCATTATGTATAATTAGATCTATCAGTTGATGTAGTTAGACCTCACTTGTTTGTGTATTATTAGATCAATCTAGTGTGTACAAGTAGATCAATCCAGTTTATGCAGTTAGAACAAGCTGGCTTGTGTAGTTAGACAACTCAAATCTATGAATTAGAATAATCTTATGTCTATAGTTAGAACAAATCCAATATGTGTTGTTAGATGAATCTTGTTTCTGCATTTAGACTACATCTATGTAGTTAAACCAATTCCAGTTTGTATAATCAATTCACATAAAAAGCACCATCCGAATGTGGTCAATGCCAGCCCCCTGCCTGGACTGGCTCCTGTGCCTGTGGCATGTAAAAAGCACCATCTGAATGTGGTTGATGCCAGTGCCACCTGACTGGCTCCTGTGCCGGTGGCACATAAAAAGTACCCACTACACTCTTGGAGTGGTTGGCATTAGGAAGGGCATCCAGCTGTAGAAACCTTGCCAGGTCAGATTGGAGCCCGGTACAGCCTCTTGAATTGCAAGTCCCCAGTCAAACCCTCCAACCCATGCCAGCATGGAAAACGGACATTAAACGATGATGATGATGACACATATATATATAGAGTTGACTCAAAAGTCATTTGACCATTTCAAAGTTATTATAATTTAAAATGGTCTTTTAAACCACCCTGTATGTGTATGTGTATGCCTTTGTTTTTGTATCCCTCTCCCCACTTACTACTTGCCAACTGGTGCTGGTTTGTTTATGGCCTCATAAATTAGCAGTTTGGCAAAAGACTGATAGAATCAGTACCTGACTTTGAAAATAAGCACTAGGATTGACTTGTGTGCCTTAAAAAACTCTTCAAGGCTCTGCTCCAGCATGGCTGTAGTTCTATGACTGAAACGGATAAAAGATAAAAGAGCGTAATATACATGTGAGCCATGAGCAACCATACAAAAAATTCAAAAGTGGGATACCACAAAAAAAAAAAAAGTTGTTGATCCCTGCGTTAGGTAAGTAGACATAATTGGAAAAAGTAAACGATTATACTATTGTAACTGCTGCTGGATATTGAACCATGACACTGGAGAAGAGAAACTTGCTGTTGTTGTTGTTTAGCCCAGGGGAGTTCTGATCAAACAAAGCTCTGATCCAGGGCATTCTATCCTTGACTATTTCTATCTTATATTTGTCAGATTTATGAGTTATGATAGAGACAGGTGTGACTGTGTAGCTGAGAAGTTGCTTCCTAACCATTCGGTTTTAGGTTCACTCCCATTGCAAGGTACTTTAGGCAAGTGTCTTTAACTATGGCTGCTAGCTGAGTGGATTTGGTAGATGGAAACTAAAAGAAGCTCATTGTGTATGTATATGCATGTGTGTGAGTGTACATACATACATATAATATACAGATGTATGTATGTATGTATGTATGTGTGTGTGTGTGTGTGTATCTTTTGTGCCTCTTTGGTTTGACATTGTGTAATCATTGTAAATGAGTGCCACTGTCATATAAGCAGTGACGTTCATTGCCAATATTCTGTAGAAACATGTCTAGCCGTGGGGAAATATCACCTTGTTTGGAAATGGGTGAGGGTTAGTTACAGGTAAGACATTTAACCAAAGAAAATCTGCCTCAGTAAACTCCATCATCCTATACAAGCATGGAAAAGTGGACATTAAAAACTATGATGATGAAGATGATTCATTTTTTTAAGACCATAGAACATGATTAAAGGGAGACTTGATTGCTATTTCTGGCATGTGGAGTGAACATACAGTGATTCCCTTGGCTTATTTTCGTTCCAAGTAAGCTGAAGTTTTTATCGTTCTAAGTTTAAGGTGATATTAAGAAAGGAAACTATTGAAATTTGAGTCATGTTCTCTTATAGTGAAACCTGTATCCTAAAACAGAACTCATTTCTTATTGTACAACATTTATTCTGGTTTTCTCATCTTTGTTGGACTGATGTATAGGACAGCTATGACTCCAAGACAGCTTGCTCCAAGAGGAACATGTGTCTGATGGGTATATAAATCTATTGAATCAGCACTTGCATACCTTCTTTATATTTCTCCAGCCATTGAGATGTTGTGGTCTAATACTTGGTAAACAGCTAAAACTGATCTATAATCAAAAGGATTCCAGCTATGACTGCTTCATCTTTTTGTTTTTTTTCCTGGCAGTTTATCTTGCCTTGAAAAGAAATATGTGGTCTTGGCTTCTCTGTGCATAGGAAAATGAAGGGGTGGTCATGGCTGGCTTAGCATTGATCATGGGTGTGCTCATGTGCTCCTTCAGGGTTGAACTCAGGCTAGACAAGTGATAGTAGAATAATGCCACCCCTGCCATCATTAATACATCCTACATCACTTCTGTTATATATATATATACATATATATATATACAAATCAGTTGTCAGGTGGCTAAGAGCATAAATACTCTTGGTTTAAAAATGTAGCCTCCTTGTTCAAATCCACTCTTATCTCATTGGCACATCCAAGAATAAAGTACCTGATGACAACTGGATATTAGACCAACTAAAAATGGGGTAGATATAAATAGTGAAACACTTATTTCTCAAAATGAGACTAATTAGTCCAAATGATTATAACTGTATATACGATGTCCATGTTTACTTATATTAAGAATGTGTGCATACATGAAATGTGTTGACATACTATAAACATGTTATATGCAGTAAATAAGTTTATGTACAATAAACGTGTTTAGGTCCAAGATACATGTTTCATGTACTAAACATGTCCACATGCAATAAACCTGTTTGCAGTCAATAAACATATTTATATGCAATAAACGTCTTTCGATACAATGATCATATTTTGATTATAAATCTTCCCGTTTAGAATAAGATGATATGATTGTGTTGAGGTGATATTTATATTTCATCTCTTTA
>NC_142929.1:185336315-185343815 GCF_046866305.1 Octopus bimaculoides | reverse complement strand
TGCACACATCCACACCTGTGTAATTCTAGATGTTTAAACTTTACAGGAGAGAGAAAGAGAAAGAGAAAGTCAGTGATGGATGCTAATAATAGAGGATTTGGAGAGAGAGAGAGAGGGAGATGATTTTCAGTACAAAAACGATGATGGTAGTGGGTATTGAATTGAGAAAAAAGTGTGATGCTATTCCCCTTACACTGAGGCATAAAGGGTGGTAGTAGGAAAGGCTTGATTACAAAGATCCAATGATATCCCTCATTGTATAGGTATGATGCAAAGAGGGTGAGGGCAGTAGATGAAGTCTCAATGGAAACATAATGGGCTAGAGACCAAAATGTAGGTATATTATACATACCTGCATCCTCCTCATCCTCATCTTCCTCCTCCACCATCGTCACCACTATTTTAATGTCTATTTTGCCACACCTGCCTGAGTGGACAGTAATTCTCCTGCATCACATGTCACCCCTCATCATGGTCCTTTGTTCACATTATATGTCCATACCAGTTTAATAATCATTGTCTAATGCCTTTAGTTCCTTGTCATCCACCAGACCATATTTCCTCACCAGCAATGAATATAAAAGTGGTCAAGCAACAAAAAGTATTTCATTTAGGTAACCCTTCTTCTTACATTACACTGCAACACTATTCTATTGCTAGTGCCGCCTACAACATTAATTATATTACCTAGGTAACTAGTTGTTGTACTTGCTTACTACTTTCAGTATATGATCTGAACAATTCAACACTGCTAATACTATAAATTATTGTACCAATATGCCTAAAGTTTTGGCCCTTTGTCAGGGAGTTCACCCACACCTGTTATACATACCTATTGTTTCTACTGACAATACACAGCATTTAGTATACACCTTCCTATGCTCTAACTAGTTTCTTTTATAGAGTATTGTTTGTTCTCTTGCTTGTTCTATTTTAATTGGCCTATCACATGCTTCTGTATTATTGTTATGGCTGTAGATTGGTAGATATATGTATGAGTGTGTTAGTGTCTGTACACACACACATATGCACTTTTTTTTTTTGTATTTTTATTTAGTCACCATTCCGTTACCAAACATTCAGCTTGCTTGTCTGACCTTTAACCTTGTTCATCAAATATATGCTCCTAAAGTAGAAAAATCTCTTTTATTTGGAATTTTAACTACCATTATTGTTTACTACATTGGCACCCACTTCTAACACAGAAGCTTTCTCTCTATTTTCCTGTATAAACACCAGAAAGAAAATGTTTAACCACTGGTTTAAAAGCTTTCAAGCGAACCTTAAAGTCCCCATGCAGTTGCAACAAGTCCACCTGCTTCATTGAAATGTCTTTTGATGATATCCTTATAATATTGTTTCAGATACTCTCTTTCACAACTTCCACATTTTAGCTCACTGTATGAGGAGGTGCAGAAAAGTTCCTGGCTTTAAGGGTTTCACAAAGGCTGGGCTGGAGGCCTAACCTTTGAGTTCTTTTCAAGACTTAGAAAAACTGAGGGATCACTGCAGTAAGTGTGTGAATTTGAGAGGGGAATATGTTGAATAAAATAATTAACTGATCCTTCTATATTTTTTTTTTACCGAAAGTTAGGAAGTTTTCAGCACTTCCTCGTAGAGAATAACTTTGGAGATCCTAATCTCTACCACGAGGGTCATGTACCTCACCCATTGCAACAGCTGTTCCATAAGGATATAATCAACACTAGACATATTTTCACACTGTAGGACCTCTTGATTAGACATGCGATCTGGCCAAGAAATACTGATTACAGAGAATGCTCAGGCAGTTACACTTTAATTAATGTCTTTGTTAATATGAGAAATACTCAGCTAATTATGCTATAATTAATATCTTTATAAATTAGGAAATACTCAACCAGTTACACTATAATCAGTATCTTTGTTAATTAGGGAATAGCCAGCCAAGAAAGCTATAATTAATATTTATATTAATAGGGAAAATGCTCAGCTAATTATTCTATAATTAATAACTTTGTTAATATAAAAAATTAAAGGACAATAAATTTTGGTAAAGAAATTGTATCACCCAGTGCATAAAGCATTCTGTCAGATTGACTGAGGGCCCTTAAAGGAACTTATACTACTACACCATCATCATCATTTAACTTCTGTTTTCCATGCTGGCATAGATTGGACAGTTTGACTGAAAACTGGGAAGCCGGGGGACTGCACCAGGTTTCAGTCTGACTTGGCAAGGTTTCTATGGTTGGATGCCCTTTCTAATGCCAACCACTCTGAGAGCATAGTGGGTGTTTTTTACGTGCCACCAGCGTGGGTGCCTTTGACCTGACAGTGGCATCAGCTATGACTATGGTCTCACTTGGCTTGACAGGTCTACACAAGCATGGTATATTGCCAAAGGTCTTGGTTACCTGTTACATCCTCCATGAGGCCCAATGCTCGAATGGTGCTTTTTACATGCCACCAGCATGGGTACCAGTCAGATAGCACTGGCATCGGTCATGACTACACATCCTTTAGAAACTTTGAAAAGAGGAACATCACTCTACTGGCCAAGCACACATGGCAGTTGAAGGAGAAGACTGTTATCTAGACTATGGCATCAAATGAAGGCTGTTGGAGAAATGCAAAACATATTCCAATTGCAGCAGGAAATACAGATTGTCTTAATGAGAAGAAACAGCTTCTTAAGGGCTGCCTCCACACTTGAAATGTATCTAAATATCAAGTTGGAGATGATTACACCTTATTTATATGAGTTAAAGTAAATTCTGAAGTACTGGTCCAAACAGCCTTAGCACTATGACACCATTGCTCCATCTCCTCCACTATTCTTTCCCACATTTGATCCTCCATTCAACCTTTCACCCCTTTAATATTGCTGCCATCCTTCTATTTATCTCTTCCTACATCTATCTCACTCTACCTTTTCCTCTTCTTCTTTCTCTCCTTCTCCATACACTAATGACATTTTGTCCTTTCTGGTCTGCATGTCAAAACTGAACCGAACACATGCTATCACTGTTGACTGAATTCATGAAAGATCTTTGAATTGGACTTATTGTTAAAGATTGACCAACACCATACAGTCCTTGGCTCACAGACGTCCTGATTCTCCCCTCTCCCTTTTCAATCACTGCTACTATGATTGATTTATCAAAACTAAACAATCATAGATACACAGATGTCCTGATGCTTCTCTCTACATCTTCAATCGTTATTATAATGACATGTCAACACCATACAATTACATGCTCACAGTTACCCTGATCCTTCTCTCTATTTCTTCACTCACTTCCACAATGACTTGCTTATTAGCACCTTGTCCACACCTTACAATCACTGGCTCTGCCCCTTCAATCTTTGGCTCTACAATAAATTACAAACACTATGCATTTGCTGGTTCACAAATATCTCCATTCTTCTCTCTATCTCTTCAACCATTACTACAGTGACACTTGCTCCTTTGAAGTACCATTTTATTCCAGTTATACTCACTCCTCCCACTGTGAGTCAGTTTGGGAGCCACTACATGATCCTGACCTGTTAAAAACAGCAATTAAAGCTCTATCAAACCACGCAATTTCCAAGAAGGATAGATTATTTTCTTAATAAAATTGACATCATTTGAATACTTTTAATCCCAGGTGTGTCCAATTGGAACTAAGCAACAACAACAACAGCAACAACAGTAATAATTTGCACCACCTATGTATCTTCCTCTTATCACCCTTAGTTTAGTCTATCCCAACCTTTTCACTACCAGGGATTCCTTTTATTTAAATGAATTTTCCCTTGGACCCCACAATATTGAAAAGTCTGTCAGCTTAACATGTTCATGGACCCTCCCAGTACTACCTTTGCCACCAGGGGTCCATTGACCACAGGCTGGGAACCACTGCACTATACTCTTTTCCCAATCTTTTCTCTCCCATACAATATACCTCTGGAAATCTGTTGTCACCACCAGCCCACTAAGCTTTCTCAACCTACTATGTATGTACAGCCTCATTAAGTCACCACTCTGGGATACTCTGCTGCTGCTTCTCATCTCATTATCTTAAAAAGAATTGGTTAGAAAGAAAACACACACACACACACAAACACCCATTCTACTGTAAAACATTTGATGAAAAAGTCAAGATTATATACCAGTATCTGACATTTTTTTCTAACAAATTATTGCAGAAGAATTAGTTAAGATTGTTCTAAAATCAAAATTTTTTGTCATTAGATAATCACAGAAGAAATAGTGAAGATTCTCTATCTAAATCTCAGTTATTTCACCAAATCATTATAGTCAGGCTTCATTTTCCAAGTACAGCTCCACTGTTAGTGAGACTATAATGAAGACGGTATAACAAAAGAACTTCACAGCTTTCTTCTTATTCTCATATCAAACAGCAAACCAATTAGCTCGTTAACCATGATCCTATGATTTAGCTTCTATCTGCTCCTCGTTGTTGAACTAATGAGTTTGGAAACAAAATAGATTCAGTACTAAAAATAACACATCTTATTTACTATAGCCTTGAACAGTTCTGTGTTGATTTGAAGAAATCTTCATTCCATTTTGGGTGATATTTCAATAAAACAACAAGAATTGATGGTTCTTTTCTTTTTATATTTTTGCAAACTGTTTACATCTGCTTTTGTGCATGTGTGTATCAACAACATGTACCAGCATGAAGGGACACATATGTATGCATGTGTGTGCGTATATGTGTGTGTATATGTGTGTATATGTGTGTATATATGTGTCTGTGTGTGTGTATATATATATATATATATGTATAAACACATGCACCAGCACACTCACACAAATGTAAACAGTTTACAAAGATATAAAAAGTGGATATACAATGTTATATATACACACACATATACACAAGTATATACATATTCATGCATATATATGTATGCATGTGTATATATATATATATATATATATATATATATATACACATACACACATTTGTGTAGCAAATGCCAGCATGGAAAATGGATAGCTGATGACAGTACCACCTGATTGGCACTCGTGCCAGTGGAATGGTAAAAGCACATCCGAGTGTGTGGCATGGTGCTGAATCCTGTTGCCAGATTACCTCTTCCAGACACTTGCTGTAGGCCACCATGTTGAGTCTGAGGCTGTGTGGGAAGATGAATGGAAGCATAATGTTACCCATCACTAGTGATCACTCCAAACACCATGATATTGACTGAATGTTTGATTTTTATCACTCTTGGTACGTGTCCTCAGATTGCACTATCCTCAGATTGACACCTTAATCCTCTGAATTGTTTGTATTGGAGCTTCCGGCTCAAATGCCAAGCTGTACATCATATTGTTTCCAAATTTCTGGCAGAGTGAATTGCATCATGGTGCTGTTTTTCTCACAAACGGTTCCCAACTGACCCTACCATACTGTGTAGTTGACAAAATCAAACACAAATAATGCACGCGCATGAAATTAAAAATATAAAATGGCGACAATTTATCCACCGCACCCTGTATATATATGTATGCACACATAAACACACACACACACACACACACACACACACATATATATATACACACATACATAAGTATATGTATATACATACATACTTACATACATACATACATGCATACATACATATGTGTGTGTGTGTGTGTGTGTGTGTGAGAGACACTTGCTCTTGGTGCCATGCATTGGAATTGCATCTGAAACCGTCCGGTTGGTAAGTGAACCACTTCACCAGTCACATGCATACACATGCCCCCCCCCCCCCCCCCCCCCCACACATGCATATGCACACACACACACACACACACACACACACACACACACACACACACACACACACACACACACTTAAAAATTTTATTTCCTGTCTCATTTAAAGACACTGCCTTCTCACTCTTCTAGCCTGTTGCTATGGTAACAAAGCTGACATAAATTGACTTTTAGTACATATATTGTTGTTACAAGTGATGTGTCTACAAGGAGGAACTTCCATCTTTGTTGTAGAGTTATAGTGGTTTAAGTCAGATAATCTATTGAACTAACAGATCTTGAGATCACAATTTCAAATCTGCTAAGGGTTCTTTTTTTTTTTATTGCTGTCCTTATTTAGTCCCAGGTCAATGTTGTTTGATCTGATCTCTGATGAAAAGTGTTACAGCACTGACCATCCCATCTTTTTGTACATTTGTGGCTACATATTCAATACATCCATCCATTTTGTTTTAAACAGCTGGCTATGATATAGGTGGGATTTAGCTGCTATCTTTAGCAGGCTGTGCAACTACTTTGGCTTATAGCACTTCATTGCATTTCTGAACAGAAAACAATCTTGCTTCAGTTTACGTCGCTATCACTAATAGGTACCAGATTAAGAATGTTACATATGCACAGGCGTGGCTGTGTGGTAAGTAGCTTGCTTACAAACCACATGGTTTGATTTCTTTGACTAAGAGGCAGTGCTCTGGCATGGCCACAGTCAAAATGACTGAAACAAGTAAAAGAATAAAATAAAATACTTTACATCATTTAGTTCTGGTATGAGAGCAAGCTGGTTGAATCCAGGTAAAAAGCTTAGCAACATTTCTTTTGACTTATTATGTTCTGAATTCAAATCCCACTGAGCTACAACTTTGCCTTTCATGTACTGGGGTCATGTAACTGACTTGACCCTTCCTTCAGAATTGCTGGCCTTGTGCTCAAATTAGAAAGGATTATCTAGAACTGCTCCTGTGCTGGTGGCATATAAAAAGCACCATTCAAGCGTGGTTGATGCTAGTACCGCCTGACTGGCCTTTGTGCTGGTGGCACATAAAAAAAGCACCCACTACACTCTTGGAGTGGTTGGCGTTAGGAAAGTCATCCAGCTGTAGAAACTTTGCCAGATCGGATTGGAATCGGTGCAGCCTTCTGGCTTGCCAGCCCTCAGTCAGGCTGTCCAACCCATGCCAGCATGGAAAGTGAATGTTAAACGATGGCGACAATGATGATGATGGTCCTTTATGTTTTGAATTCAAAGATTTTTCCTTTCATTCCCTGCAGGGTCAGTGAAATTTGTATCTAGTGTTGATTTCTTCAACTGATACTGGTGTCTCCAAGTATTCTTCAATCCTGAAACTGTGTCCAAGAATGAATCTATTTAGTGCCGGTTGCTTTTTGAGAGCACAGTATTCACCACGGTAATGAAGAGCAGCAGTGATCCCAATTATTATTATTTTCCAAAGGCATTGTGATGGAACTAAACTTGTAAATAATGGGTTATGGGTGCCATCATACGTGTGATGTCATTTGTTTCTAGTCTAAAATGAAGAACCTGACTGGCCGTGAGGAAATTTTGCTTTGCTTGGAAACAGGTGAGGGCTGGTGATAGGAAGGGCATCCACTTATAGAGAGCCCTATGAGTGAATTCCGTCTGCCCCATGCAATCATAGAAAAGCAGATGTTAAACAATGATGATATATGTGTGTGTGTGCACGCACATGCACAGGTGTGCAGTTCAAATTTACTG
>NC_142929.1:185303815-185331315 GCF_046866305.1 Octopus bimaculoides | reverse complement strand
TGGTTGCCTTCAGTCACCATCATCATCGTTTAACGTCTGTTTTCCATGCTGGTATGGGTTGGACGGTTTGACTGGGGTCTGGGAAGCCAGGAGGCTGCACCAGGTTCTAATCTGATCTGACAGTGTTTCTACAGCTGGATGCCCTTCCTAACACTAACCACTCCGAGAGTGTAGTGGGTGCTTTTTACGTGCCACTGGCACAGGGCCGGAGGGTGTGGCATCAACCATGTTTGGATGCGGCTGTGTGGCACATAGTTTGCTTACGAACCACATGGTTCCGGGTTTAGTCCCACTATGTGGCACCTTCAGTAAGTGTCTTCTACTATAGCTTTGGGCCGACCAAAGCCTTGTTAGTGGATTTGGTAGACGGGAAATAAAAGAAGCCCGTCATATATATATATATACATATATATATATATATGTGTGTGTGTGTGTGTGTGTGTGATTGTGTATGTGTATGAGTGTGTGTCTGTGTTTGTCCCCCCAACATCACTTGACAACTGATGCTGGTGTGTTTACATCCCCGTAACTTAGCGGTTTCGCAAAAGAGACCGATAGAATAAGTACTAGGCTTACAAAGAATAAGTCCTGGAGTCAATTTGCTCGACTAAAGGTGGTGCTCCAGCATGGCCGCAGTCAAATAACTGAAACAAGTAAAAAAGAGTAAAAAAGAATGCCACCGGCACGGGAACCAGTCAAAACGACACTAGCATCGGCCATGTTCGGATGGTGCTTTTTACATCCCACAAAATATAAAATAAAATAACATGTGAAGAATAGAGTTGTTGGCATTACATTTATCTCATGGTTTGCAACTGTTTTAATAAAGTATGGATGATAAATCATATAACATGCATGAAGTGAGCAATGATATAGTCACGGTAATTATATTAATATGCGATACTTTGTATAACTTTGGGCCTCATTGAGGCAGTGACAAGTGACTGAGACGTTTGGCAATATACTGTGCTTGAAAAGACCTGTCAAGCCAAGTGAGACCACAGTCATGGCCAATACCAGTGCTTCATAACTGGCTCCTGTGCTGGTTGCACGTAAAAAGCAACCAGTACAGTCTTGGAGTGGTTGGCATTAGAAAGGGCATCCAGCTGTAGAAGCCATGCCAAATCAGCTTGAAATCTGGTGCAGCTGCCCAGCTTACCAGATTTCAGTCAAACTGTCCAACCCATGCCAGCATAGAAAATGGACATTAAATGATGATGATGATGATGATGATGATGATGATGATGATGATGATGATGATGACGACGATGATGTATTACATAATGATTGAGCCACAGTAAGTTAGTCATAACATCACGATCTTCATTATCATCTAATGTTAATTTTCCATGCTGGCATGGGTTAGGCAGTTTGACAGGAACTGGTATGCCAGAGAGCTGCACCCGGCTTGCGAAATTTTTTCTGCTATGAGGGTCTCGGACCCCAGTAATGAGCTCATTTGCATACAGCCAATCAGAGCTCACCTTGACCGTGTCAAGTTAACAAACACACAAGTAAGCTCAAGATGAAGAATGGTGTTGTAAGTCGACCGATCGTCAAGTTATGCCTAATTTTAGAAGGAGACAAGTAATTAGATAGATTTGCATCTATATCTATTATTGGATTTTGTTAGGGCCCCATATGGTAAAGATGAGGATGGGGAAAATGTGTGTAGAGGGTGAGGTGCAAGCAACCCTCTCCCCTTACTGCTTTACAAATTAAACAACAACACAAATAACTACGCAGAGGCAGCCATGATTGTAACAAGAACAAAAACAACAAACATTATCAATAGAGAAAAGAAGCATGGTCATTCCTTACCCAAATAACCTTATCTTATCACCCATCACTTGTTATGCGCTCATAAATTAGTTTGATAGTTGAGCTCTGATTGGCAAATGAGTTCATAACTGGGATCCGGAACTCTTGTGGGAAAAAAAATTTTTTGCACCCGGCTCCAGTTTTCAGTTTTGACTCGGTTTCTACAGGTGGATGCCCTTTTTAGCACCAATCACTCTACAGAGTGTACTGGGTGTCTTTCATGTGTCACTGGCATAGGTGCCTTTTACATGTTACTGTCATGGGTACCTTTTCACGTGTCACCAATATGAGTGCTTTTTACATGTCACCATCACACTGAACAAATAAATACAGTTCGAGAATTTACTTATACAAAGATATCTGGATGACCTGGTTGGAAGTGATTAATTGATCCAGAAAGCAGAAGTTAATGTTAGAAGAGTCAATGAGGAAGTGGTAGATCAATATTTATTTAATTGACAATATCATTTTATGAGTTCCATTCATTACACGTTCATAATTTCAGACATTTGTCTGGTCAAGATGGTAAAATATAAAATTTTGCTAAGGTGTTGGTGGTAATAAATTAATTAGGGGCCACTGAAGGTTATTCCAAAGAAGAGTTCAGCTGTCAAGAGTGGGATTTCGGGCTATGATAAAGATAGAGAGAATGTGGGGCCGAATGTGAAGTCAAGTGACTGATGTCTCATACATCTACAAAAATATACAAACATATACACAATCAAAGCTATACATGAATATACATGCCAATATATGTACATAATATATATATATATATACACACACACAACTACAAAGTAAATACTTATGTATGCACATATACATGTACAACCACACTCATGCACCAACATACATACATGGATATATATATATATATATATATATATATATAATTATATATATATGCATACACACAAAAAAAAAAAAATCACAGGCCTGACATGATTTGTCCAGAAGTGAACGACAAAAAAACTGTCTACATCTGCAACTGTATTTAATTAATGTCATTAAAGTAACATTGATCTGGCTCCAGTGTTTCATGCAATTGATAAGATCCATTTCTCATTTCAGTCGAAATCCTTAAGTCCAGTGCGGAATGTTCAGAGCCCGACCCTTTATGGATATATGCCCCGTGGAACACCCCCACCTCTTCCGGCATGTCCTCCGGTAAGCGAGTCATACTTCTATATCTATGTGTCACATGCATATGCGTGTTTATGTATATGTGAGTATGTGTGTGTATGTGTGTACGTGTGTGTGCACTTGTGTGTCTGTGAGTGCGTGTATATATTCATATATGTATTTATATATGTGTGTGTGTGTGTGTGTGTGTGTGTTATATATACGTATATATGTGTTTATGTATATATATATATGTATATATATATATATATATATATATATATATATATATATATATATATAATATAGGTGTATAAAGGTTGAATGTGGATTCGTCCTTTAATTGGAGGTTTCCAAAAATAGATTTCTAATGTTGATTCTTCATAATTTGCTGGGAGTTTGCAGGCATAAATTTGCAAAGATATGAAAGTAGTACTTGTATATAATGTATGGTGAATTTATGGAATGCAGTTCCATAAATCCCATCAATTTTACTAAAAATGGAGGAGACAAGTTGTTAGAATGTATAAGAAGTTTAATTATTGCAGACGGTCGTTTCGCACATATATATAATGATAACATAAATTCGTGATTGAATTAAATTAAATTAATTAAATATCAAAGTACTCTTCAGTGTAGGAAGGAAAGAAACCATAATACAAAAAAGAATTATAGCAGAAAAATTGGATCATATTGGTATCCGTGTGAGAAAGAGATGGGCGTCATGTTGGATATTTAACCATAGTTGTGGTTAAATATCCGACATGATATTTAATTGATTTAATTTAATTCAATCACAAATTTATATTATTATCATATATATGTACGAAATGATCGTCTGCAAGAATTAAACTTCTTATAAATTGTAACAACTTGTCTCCTCCATTTTTAATAAAATTGATGGGATTTATGGAACTTTGTTCTATAAATTCATCAGAAATTGTATATGTATATATATATATATATATTTGCATGGAAAACGATATAAATTGTTGATGACAGTGATATGTGAAACTGTGTGTGAGTGTATGCGCGCATGTGTGCATGTGCATGAGTCTGTATATGTAATCATTTATACTTCTATGTACATTTGAGGCATATGTAAACAATTATATATATATATATCTATCTATATATATATATATAATTGTTAAACATGACAGCAGGCATTAAGGCAAGGCAAGCATCTCAAGTCATATACAATATTATTAAAAAATTCAAAATCTGACTTGACTTTCTGGTAGTTACCCATCCTCAGCACGGGTTAATGACCAGCCAGTGATTAACACACACTGAAGACGACTTGAGATGTTTGCCTTGCCTTAACGTTTGCTGTCCTGTTTAACAATTATATATCCACTGCATTGGAAATATGCAATAGCTCCATAACTACCGTCTCGGCTATAACCTTGGAGCTCCAGTAATCCATTACAGCATTTACCTAGCATACCTAATCGTTTAGATCACCTGTGAACTAAACCCCATAATTTGTATATATATATATATATATATATATATATAATCATAAATATACAGGGATTAGCATTGAGTTGCTTCTCCAACATACTGAAAATTTAGAAATAGCAGTCAAAGAACTACTGATTCTAAACTACAAATTTTTCTCTAAATGGATGGCGATATTTATGGCACACACAGAACAAAAAACCGGAGGGGAAAGCATAAACAAAACAAGTCTTTAGTTAATCGGATACGATCGTTTCATGGTTAAGAGAATGAAAAATCCCTATTCCAAATCATCAGTCCGATATTCTGATAAATTTGAAAGTGTCTCTAAAAAAATTCACGGTAATTTTTGGCCATGCGACACCAAAAATCAACGATAAGAAAGGCACTTACGAATTCATCGGCTAGTGAGTTCAGGCATCCCATCTCAAAGAAATCTATTCCATGTGCGTCACAAATAGTCCCGTATGAAAAAAGTCCCGTGTGAAGGGATTACGGTTTAACCACCTAACTTAGAGGTATCAAATATAAAATAATTTTATATATATATATATATATATATATACTGCTTACTTATACATCATGCAATTAAACATGTACATATACAATGCATATACAATATACTCATGCGTGTACATATATGTCTCTTTCTTTTTCTCATTCTCTGTCTATCTGTCTGTCTCTGTCTCTTGCTCTGTATAGACACCCATGTGTACACACACACATACATACAGTCAGTGAAGATACATCCTGACACAAACTTTTGCATCCAGATGTGCTGCATAATCATCAATGGCTAAACAAACTTAACTTCTTTCATGAATTCTGGCAACATATAAAGACTGTTTTTTTTTTTAAGAAAGTCAAGCATTGCATCACTTTTCAAGTATGTAATGTAATTCTAAATTCTGGAAACTCAGTCCTCCCTCATTCCTGCCACTAAAGAACAATTCGTATAAGTGGCTATTGTTTGAGCAAGAGGTTTAGATTCCTTTGTCTTATGATGATTGTTCAGCACTCCTAAATATGAAACTTGAAACTACAATGTATACAATGTATTATCACTAACTGACTATATCATCAACTGTGAGTGTGTGTGTGTGTGTGTGTGTGTGTGTGTGTGTGTGTGTGTGTAAGCACATGTGTGCATGTGTGTGTGTGTTTAATGGTGTGTTTAGTACACATACACACACACGTATATATATATATATACACACATGCATGCATACATACATACACACACACACATGTATATCATAATATTAGAGTTGTAAACTCTATTAAAATATATTTTACTTGATGCAAATATTATCTGATATTCAACTCACTATGCTGGATAGAGTACATAAACATGTTTATTATATCAAAAGTTGACAGTGTACACTGAAAATCCACCCCAGGCTGAGCTGCTCAATATATATATATATGTGTGTGTGTGTATAGAAGAAGGGAGATAGAGAGAGAGAGAGAATGAGGAAAAGAAAGAGAAGGAAAAGTATAAACAAGCAACAAGACTATATTGTATATTTTTATCAATGGAATTGTTTTGATTGAATCTGACCATTCTCTTGAGGAAGGAAACAGTTGCATGTTGATACTCTGATGCATAAACCATTCTAGCTATTTATGAATGAATTGATAACAAATAATAATAATAATAATAATAATTGTTCCTACATGAAATATCTATCTTAGGCCCATCACTTCTCTAATCATAAAACTGTGATAACATGTCACTGAAACCAACCAAGTCAAGTTTCTATACCTGCTAGCAAAGATAGCTATGGTTCAATCTAAGGTTAATGCTAAAGATTTCCTCTTTTATCTCTTACTACCATCCTCTTTCTCTCTCTGAATGATTTACCATTTATTGTTCTGATCCAATGAAAAACTGTTGTTTTAGCAAAAACAACAAAGACAACTAACTCCTACCACCAAAACCACCACCACCACCACCACCACCACCACCACTACTACTACTGCAACCTCTACTGCTACCAATGCTGCTGCTGCCTCCACCGCTGCCACCGGCTGATACTTTTGTACCAAATTTCATAATTTTATCAGGGAAGTCAAAAGATAAAGGATACTGGCTCTGGTGCCTGTTTCCAGTGATTGGTTGGGGAATTCTTTAATAAATACCAAAAACCAACATAGGAAACATCTGATTGGAGCTGTTAATGAAGTCTTAAAACATTTTAGATTGTGGTGTAGGCCAACTGGAGTGTAATTTTAAGATCTGCTACCATTTTTGATTCCATCATTGTAACGTGTTCTGTTATCTTTAAGCACCAGGCTGATGTTTATTTTCAGAGCTAATCTAAGTTCAATAGAGCACACCCGAGTGTGAGGAATATCTTACTGCATAGGCCATTAAGTAGTTTTTCAAAGAATCTTTTACTGAATAATGTTTTGTCGATGGAACTGTTTGCTAACTTTTCTGATGAGGATTAAATATTTGAAATCCGACAGAGTGTGGTAGACTTGATTCCAGCTTTTACCATTCTCATGCCTGCTTTGTTCCCTTAGCTACAAAGGATTTCATTGATTAGGATATCTGTTAGAGCTAATTTAATATACAGTTAAAACTTATGCAGCAGACAAAAATGGTTGGTTAGATATGGTATTGAATTACCAGCACATGTGTTTGCAAATTCATCTCTGCTTTAGGCGTGTGTTATTGTGGTTTTAGAGGAAATGCTTAACCCTATTTATTTCAATTTACTCAATCAAGTGTAAAAGCTACTAAGGTATTTAGGGAAGATTGCCGTGATGGGCTAGCAATCTATCCTAGTGAAAAATATGTTCCTCCTCTCATGTTATTCATAGAGAGTCATAATTAACATGTAAATTCCTCATAAGACCTGGGAGGATTTTAATGGTGTGAGTTTTACTCCAGTTTCATCATATCAAATGAATAAGAGTTAAATCTCCAGTATAGGATACCAGCATATTACTGGCAACATCACCAATTGTTCTCATATTCATTTCACTAAATATCTAAACAAATGAGTGATGATGAATAAAGTGTTTGCTCCCAGGGTCATGAACTGATGTTCCATGAATAGACTCTGTTACAGAACATGTCTTCTTTGACCGTCACACACACACACACACACACACACACACACACACACACACACACACACACACACACGCACACACACGCACACACACACACACACACACACACACACACACACACACCAGTTCAGTGATACACTTACTGTTATATCATAGTTACACTAAAGCATGTCTCTTTCTCAGTTACACATTGTTACATGAAGCAGAGTAAGAATTTGTTACTCTGTTTCTCTTGTTACATTTCTCAATATTGATATGTAATGATTCTGTGTTTCATATTGCAGTCATTGATGTACCTATTTCTGTATTAAATAATCCAGCCCGTGTTACATCATCATGTTGTATGTGACAGCTATTGTTATATAAACATTGAAATATAATCATTCTGTGTGACACATTGCAATAATAGATCCAATCTCTTCTGTGTTATGGCAGCCCTTATCATATCAAATTAAATGTAACATTTGTTAGACCACCATGTTATATGTAACAGCTGTTGTATCATTGCTGACAATAACATGATTAATTGTTTTGTTGCTTGTTACAGTTGTTGTTACTTGATGAACTGAGAAACAATGTTTCCACTTGTCTGTTACACTGCTGTAACACTGCTGTAACACTGCAGCACTAAACTTATATCTGTAGCTGTGTATTCTCAATTTACATGTTAAGACCATTACTGTGACAATGTGACGCTAAATATATCAAATATATAACAGTTATATTTATAACCAATATTACATCAGTGTTATACCTTAAAAACATCTTTTTTTTTTTTTTGTTACAGCCATCTTCAAGTCATCAGGAAAGATGTGCCGAGTTAGAGAAACACCTGAAAGGGGTTCATTTAAGGTGAGTACTCTAAAGGGGTCTTTTTTCAACTGACATTTATCTTTATTTAAATTACCCAGAATGCCCTAGTGATGTTGAGCCAGGCTAAATCTAAACACATATACCATCACCATTGTTGTTGACATCATCATCATCACCACTGCTATTCTGTTGTCATTGTCACTGTTATGTTTTACTGTTACTTTTTCCTTGTGGGTTGGACACATCTGTTGTATGAATACCCATCTCATTAATCACACCCTGTTCTCCAAACTTCTTCAGTTCTTCACTTCTGCCTGAAGACACTCACTGTTGAAACTCAACACTTTTACATTCAGCCATCGTTTCCGTTCATATGTTTTTATACCTGTACAGTAATCTGTCACACTTAATTCCATAATTGTGCCCCTACATTCTTGTAAACATTACACATCCAAAAGATCATACTTATACATACTTCATACAATCTGCTTATAATGAACTCCTGCATTCAACACCCACGTCTCACTACAATGTAGCATCACCTACCTCTACAGATCATTCACAACTTGGATATTTTCAATTGCTAACATAACTAGTTCTATTTGTTATCATATTTGGTATACCAATTTAGTTTTCTGTGCTAATTAAAAAAATGAAATTCATTTTCACTATAAATAAATAAACAGTTAATAACTTTTAAAGTTTGCGAATTTTAGCAAAAGCCACTAATATACACATGACCGTAAACCTTAGATTGGTGTCTATTTTGATAGTAACAGATAAAACTGTAGTCTACTCTGTCATCATTTGTAACAAGGACATTGTACTTGTGGGACTGTGACACTTTCACCACTGCAACTACCACCAAGTTTTGACAAGCAATATCATTTTTGTGTTTGTGTTATTTCTGTGTATTAGTTTGTGTTTAGACAGTTATCTCACAGAAAATGTATGCTTTGATTCCTGTTTTCTGATTGGACTCAAAAAATGATCAAACATTTCTGGGAATAAATGAACCCTAAATTCGAATTCAGTATCAAAAATTACATCAATATACTTCATTTGAAAATTTTAACTTAATTTTAAAATTTCTAAATCTGTGATGGCAATCGAAAAGATCCCACAACTTATGTATCATTACCATGTAGTATCACTGTTCTGCTTCAGATCTCCCACATGCACTACTCATGTTTTATTATGAAGGAAAAAGTGGACTTCTTAACCATGCATCATATAATCTTTTTTTTGTCGTGCTTCATATCTTCTTACAGAGGCCCTATCGTAACTGGAGAAACCTTTTTATCCTTGGCAGCACACATACTTTCTGACTCATCAGAAACAGATTGGCAAGTGGCCAACACTATCCTTTCATACATGTCCATTCACAACCCTACATTCAACAAAGACCTAAATGTTCTACTCCTACCCATAGTTCCATAGCCAAGCTACAGCTGTTCAAAAAAAAAAAAAAGGAAAAAAATGACCTAAAGTACCTGGAGAAACTTACCCATTTACTCATCTGCATAACTATTGCACGACCATTATCAGACCTGTGGAAGGTGTTTTCTTGTACTACACAACCTTTAAGCTATCCTGTTTCCCAAATTGAAACTGATTCTTCTGGTTCTTTGCCAAAATAATCTCCATCAATTTGCTGAATCTGTTTCCTTTTTTCCTCAATTCTCAACAACAATAGAACTATGGACAGTTGTTGATGTTGGCACTCCGTCGCTTACGACGTCGAGGGTTCCAGTTGATCCGATCAACGGAACAGCCTGCTCGTGAAATTAACGTGCAAGTGGCTGAGCACTCCACAGACACGTGTACCCTTAACATAGTTCTCGGGGATATTCAGTGTGACAAGGCTGACCCTTTGAATTACAGGCACAACAGAAACAGGAAGTAAGAGTGAGAGAAAGTTGTGGTGAAAGATTACAGCAGGGTTCACCATCATCCCCTGCCGGAGCCTTGTGGCGCTTTTAGGTGTTTTCGCTCAATAAACACTCACAACGCCCAGTCTGGGAATTGAAACTGCAATCCTATGATCGCGATTCCGCTGCCCTAACCACTGGGCCATTGCGCCTCCACGTATGGACAGTAACCCTGTGTAAAAAGCTTCTACTTTCACTGCCTGCTTTGCACCTTATTCTCCATGCATACACTATTCCTTTCCACTCTATCAGGTCCTCACTTTTGCATCCACACATACAAAGAGTGAAAGTACCTCCCATTGCTTGAAACCAACAAATTCCATCACCTTCAAACATTAGGTCCAAGAACTATCCTCTATACTCATCTATCTCTTCCTCTCTGCAAGAATATGCTCTGACTTTCAGGAACTGGTTACACTGGCACTCCGTCAATTACAATGACGAGGGTTCCAGCTGATCCATTCAGCAGAACAGCCTGCTTGTGAAATTAACGTGCAAGTGGCTGAGCACTCCACAGACACGTGTACCCTTAACGTAGTTCTCAGAGAGATTTGGTGTGACATAGAGTGTGACAAGACTGGCCCTTTGCATTACAGGTACTACTCATTTTTGTCAGCTGAATGAACTGGAGCAACATGAAATAAAGTATCTTGCTCAAGGACACAATGCATTGCCAGGAATTGAACTCACAACCTTGCAATCATGAGCTGAATACCCTAACCACTAAGCCATGTGCATGGGTTGTACAGCTGGAATTCCTATCCATTTCTAATGTAAACCCCACTACAGGGTGCAGCAAGAGATTTTACATGGCTCCTACACTAGTGAGGTTACCATCTATCACTGAAGGCTAAAGAGTCTGAAAGGGAAAATAATGGTAAGAGAAGTGGTTCTGTATGAGGTATTGAGAAGTTGAAGGTACAAGAACAGGGTTCATTGTCTTGGAGAAGATACATAGCTACCTCATACTATATAGGGGTGGGTGGTAGTGGATAGGGTAGAAGCAGATGGAGTGGATCTGGAAAGGGAATTAAAAATGATGGTGACAAAATACCTTCTGGTCCTTCTAAATGAGTGGTTGTCAACCATTTTTTACTTGTGGAAACCTTTCAGTTCCTATTTTACTTGGGTGGAACCTCATAGCCATTTATTGTTTAAAAGAAGCCTTATTGCATATGTATAATTAAATATTATTAGGAATTGTATAAAAAAAAATTGTTAAAACACTTTGTGTGTTGTAGAAATATAACCAATTTATTGCACATTAATTTTAACAAAAAAATCATGCATGGACCCCAAAGGATCATTTGGAGACCCAAGGGTCATTTGAACCCAGGTTCAGAACTAATATTCTAAACTAGAAATAGTGATAAGAACAATGATATGCGCGCATGTGCACACACACACACACACGTACACACATACACACACAAATGTGGTATTACTGTACATGTGGTGTCTATGTACTGTAACTTAGCAGTTTAACAAATAGAAATTGACAAAAATAAAAACAAAACTAAAGTAAGTGCTGGGGTAGATATAAGTGAGGAAAGCCTAGTGCTTCAGCATGGCCACGATCTAAAATGAATAACAGAATAGAAATACGGAAGTTAAACAGTGAAGAGAAGAATACTGATGATGATGATGGTGAAGGAAAAGAAGATGATGATGATGGCGGTGGTGGTGGTGGTGGTGGTGGTGCTGGTGCTGGTGATGGTGGTGGTGGTGGTGCTGGTGCTGGTGATGGTGGTGGTGGTGGTGCTGGTGCTGGTTGTTGGTGGTGAGGAGGTGCAAGGAGATTCTAGTGTGGGTGGTGGTTTTGGTTGTAGTATTTATATTGATGATGATGATGATGATGATGATTGTTGTTGTTGTTGTTCAGCCCTAGGTAAGCTCTGATTGAGTTTGATGTCTGATCAATCTCAGCCATGAGAATCTCTCTTTTTTTTTTTTTTTCTTTTTCTTTGTTCTCTCTGAGGTATTTAGGGTATCTGCATTGACATCTTTAGCCAGTGGTGTGCATTCCTCCACTTTTTTTCCTTTCCTTCTGATGATGATTGGGTGGAATTTTGTGAGGGAAATTTCACTGCTATTTCTAAATGGGGAAGCAAGTGACGGTAACTGTCGTGATAAGCTTGGTGATTTTGATGTTGGTGATGAGGAGGGTGACAATAACGATGATGATGATGATGATGATGATGATGATAAAGCAGAGGATGATGGCAATGATGATGATGATGGTGGTGGTGGTAAAGGGTGGGTTTCAGGGTAGGTGGAGTGGGTGCAATGAAGGCAACAAAGTCGAGATGATGGGGTTGGGTGGGAGGGGGAGGGGGGGGGGCTGAACATGGCGGTGGGTGGGATGGGGGGTATAGGGGTGGGAGGGGATAGGGTGGTGGGTGGGTGGGCAAGCAGATTGACAAGTGATGTAATTAAAGAGATTTTAGTCAGTGGCAGCAAAAGTGGTGATTAAAATGTATGAGAGGAGGGGGAGTGAGTGGGATGTAAGAGAGAGAGAGAGGGGGGGGGGGGGGAGAGGGAGAGCGAGACAGATCAAAGCTAGTGGAGGGTGACATGAAAAGAGAGGGGGAGAGAGAGTGTATTCCCCCTCCTCTTCCTCCTCTTACTTCATTGTTGATATATGACTCAGAGTGATAGACATAACCAACCAATTCTATATTTTGGAACAGAACAGTGGAGGGTTGGTGGTGGTGGTGGGGCTCACAGCGGTTTGGATTGCACACACACACACACACAAATATATAAATATATATTTATGTTCATATATGTATACATATGGATACATGCATACATATATGAACATAAATATATGCATACAGATAGGAGTGTATTTATATATATCATCATCATCGTTTATATATATATATATATATATATATATATATATATATATATATATATATATACATATATATATATATATATATATATAAATATGAATACTTGGGTGCATACTTGCACAAATGCATATATGTGCATATGCATACACACTGAGTTATATATATGAAAGCATACATGCACACTTATATATATATATATATATATATATATATATATATATGGATATATACACACACACACACACACACATGTACACATGCGTGTGTATGTGTGAACATCTATATCTCTGTGTGTATTTCCCTGTATATGTGTATGTGTGCACTTATCTGTATGTCTGGGTGTGTATAGATCTCGTCATGTGGTTATGCGTCTGCAAGGATGGGGTACATGCGTGCATGCATACATGTGTATGTGTATGTGTGTGTGTGCATGTGCATATGTGCATACATGTGCGCACATGTATATGTTTGTGAATGCATGTGTATATATGTGCACATGTATGTGTGTGCCTCCCATCTGAATATAAATATATACTGCCACTGCATATTACATTCCCATAGACAGATTTTTATATAGTGAAACTCATACACACACAGTGCATAAATACACAGATATCTATATACACACAGCTCTATGCACATACATTTTCTCTTTCTTGTATGTGTTTTATCTTGCCTGCTATGCTTGCAATTTTGGTTATCATATCGTTCTTCCTTTACTTGACTTATTACTGCTGCCTGTCCCCTTTTTTACCCTTCCCCCATGAGCTGCAGTGCACCTGGGCACAATATACAATAAGCACACTATTATTTATCATTATTATTATTATGATGATTATTATTATTATTATGATGATTATTATTATTATTATGGTGGTGAGCTGGCAGAATCGTTAGCACGCCGGGCGAAATGCTTAGCGGTATTTTGTCTCTCTCCACATTCTGAGTTCAAATTCCTCCGAGGTCGACTTTGCCTTTCATCCTTTTGGTGTTGATAAATTAAGTACCAGTGGACTACTAGACTCAATGCAATCAGCTAGTCCCCTCCACCAATTTCAGGCCTTGTGCCTATAGTTGGAAGGATTATTATTATTATTATTATTATTATTATTATTATTATTATTATTATGGTGGTGAGCTGGCAGAATCGTTAGCACGCCGGGCGAAATGCTTAGCGGTATTTTGTCTCTCTCCACATTCTGAGTTCAAATTCCTCCGAGGTCGACTTTGCCTTTCATCCTTTTGGTGTTGATAAATTAAGTACCAATTTCAGGCCTTGTGCCTATAGTTGGAAGGATTATTATTATTATTATTATTATTGTTGTTTGTTGTTGTTGTTGTTGTTGTTATTAAGGTGGTGAGCTGGCAGAGATTTTAGTACACTGGTTGAAATGCCGAGTGGTACTTTGCCTGTCACTCTGAACTAAGTTCAAATTCTGTTGAGGTCGACTTTGCCTTTCATCCTTTCGGAGTCGATAAAATGAGTACCAGTGAAACACTGGGTTGATGTAATCGACTCGTCCTCTCCCCGCAAATTGCTGCCCTTGTAGCAAAATTTGAAACCATTATTGTTATTATTATTATTTTTATTGTTATCATCATCATCATCATCATCGTCATATGTATGTGTGTGTCCAGGTATGTGTCAAATACCTATAGTCCTATAACTCACTTTTCTTGACATCACTTGATCTCTGTATTCTCTGTTATGTAGGATGGACAACCAGTCTGGAAATTATTGCGCCAACTACATTTCACTAGACGGTGGTAAGTCATTTATTTTGCCTCTCTTCACTGTCCATTCCCTGTCTGTCTGTTACTCCCCCATCCCATGTATCATTGTCTCTCCCCACCATATCTGTCTGTCTGTCTGTGTGTTTGTCTGTTGTCTCCTTTTATGTGACTGTCTGTTTTCTTTGCTGATCTGTCTATCCTTGTGTTTCATGCACCCACACCTGTATATGTCAAGTGTTCCTACACCTCTCTATATCCAGTATTACTTCCTTATATTTCAATAGCCCCCACAACAATACTTCCATATGCCCAGTGCTAACCTAGTGTACCTTTATGGTCCATAACACTTATTATATGCCCAGTACTACTCTGCTGTATCCCCCACATCTCTGCGTTCAGTTTCACCCCACTCTCTGTACCCTACATATTATGTCTGTATGTCCAGCATTTACCCTACAATATTCTTATATCCTCACACTACTACATGTCCAGTGTTAGCCTACTATATCCTTATATTGACACGCTACGATATGTCTAATGTGTCCCCATACTACTCTCCATATACTTGTATGTCCATACTTCCTTCTGTCAGCACTACTCCACACCTCATTACATTCATGTCCAAACCTATATGTGTCCACAGTCACCCTACTATATATATATGTCAATCCACTCTACTGTATCTTCTGTGTTATCCCCACTATATCTCCATGTCCCACATCTCTATATGTCTAAAGTTACCCTACTATATATATATCTATGTCCCCACTCCACTATATGTCCTGTGTTACCCCTCTATATCTCTGTACCACACCTCTATATGTCCAAAGTTACCCTACCATATATATTCATATATATATGCATGTGTGTGTGTGTGTTCGCGTGTATGTGTGCGTGTATGTCCACACCACTATCCTGACTATATCGTTATATCTCACACTCCTACATATCCAAAATTACCCTCCTACCCTGTATTACCCCACTGTCTCTATGTCCCATACCTCTGTATATGCAAAATTACCCTATTATATATATATATGTTCCCCCACCCCACTGTATGTCCTGTGTTACCCCCACTATATCTCTGTGTTCCACACCTTTATATGTCCAGAGTTAACCTACTATATATATTGTACCCATTCCATTATATGTCCTGTGTTACCCCACTATATCTCTATGCCCCATATTTTTATATGTCCAGAATTGCCCTACTATATATATGTGTACCTACTCCACTATATGTCCTGTGTTACCTCACTATATCTCTGTCCCACACCTTTATATGTCCAGAGTTACCCTACTATATATATGTGTCCCCACTCCACTATATGTCCTGTGTTACCTCACTATATCTCTGTCCCACACCTGTATATGTCCAGAATTACCCTACTATATATTTTGTACCCATTCCACTATATGTCCTATGTTACCCCACTATATCTCTATGTCCCACACCTTTATATGTCCAAAGTTACCCTACTATATATATACATGTGTCCCCACTCCAATATACGTCCTGTGTTACCACACTATACCTCTATGTCCCTCACCTCTATATGTCCATTGTTACTCCACCATAAGCCTGTGTTCCCACATCAGTTTCACTGTGTTCCTAGTGTTATCCCAGTATACTCTTGTGCCTTAACACCACCAAATGTCTCCACATTAAAACCACAATGTGCCTTGTGTTACCCCATCAATACCCTATATGCCTATACTTCTTTATGTCCAGTGTTACTCAACTATAATTCTGTGCCATACTCCTCTATGAATCCACTGTTACGTTGTTATATACTTGCATCTCTACTATACCCAGTGTCATCTCACTATATATCCAGTATTACCCCCAATGTACCCGTGTCCAACATCACCATCTGTCCAGTGTTACCTCCTCTGTCCTTACGTATACCTACCAGTATCAGATGGTTTTTTTAGTACCCTTCTTATTTCAAAAATACATGTGATGTTCATTTTATATTGGTCTATATATATATATATATATATATATATATATATATAATACTTTAGTGTTCATGTATAATTATGTATACATATATATATATATGTGTGTTTGTCTATATATAATATATATATTTTAGTGTTTTATATATATATATATATATATATATATATATATATATATATATATATATATATATTCTATGTTAGTCTATATAAAGTCTAGTGTTTTAGTTGTGTATATGCATGGGTGCATCTGTGTTTGTGTGTATATACATATGAAACCTATGTATTGGCTGATATATATATATATATATATATATATATATATACTTAATGTTGTTTCAAGTGTGTGTGTTTATATATATATCATCATCATCATCATCATCATTTAACGTCCGCTTTCCATGCTAGCATGGGTTGGACGATTTGACTGAGGACTGGTGAAACCGGATGGCAACACCAGGCTCCAGTCTAATTTGGCAGAGTTTCTACAGCTGGATGCCCTTCCTAACGCCAACCACTCAGAGAGTGTAGTGGGTGTTTTTACGTGTCACCCGCACGAAAACGGCCACGCTCGAAATGGTGTCGTTTATGTGCCACCCGCACAAGCCAGTCCAGGGGCACTGGCAACGATCTCGCTCGAAAATCCTACGGGAGCCAGTCAGGCGGTACTGGCAACGGCCACGCTCAAAATGGTGCATCTCATGTGCCACCCGCACAAGAACCAGTCCAGGGGCACTGGCAACGATCTTACTTGGCTTGCCGGGTCTTCTCACGCACAGCACATATATATATATATATATATATATATATATATATATATATATATATATATATATATATATATATATATATATATATATATATACATATATATATATATAGAGGAGTATGGCACAGAATTATAGTTGAGTAACACTGTACATAAAGAAGTATAGGCATATAGGGTATTGATGGGGTAACACAAGGCACATTGTGGTATTAATGTGGAGACATTTGGTGGTGTTAAGGCACAAGAGTATACTGGGATAACACTAGGAACATAGCGAAACTGAATATGTATGCATATATATATATATATATATATATATATATATATATATATATATATATATATATATATATATATATATATATATGTATATTTGTATGTATGTATGTATGTATATACATATACTCAGGCATATACACCGACACACAGGCACATATGTATGTATGGATGTATGTGTGTGTTGTGTTTATGTATAAATTATTTGATATCACACATTGTGGACAATTGTATCAAAGCTCCCATTACTGGCTCACTGTATTTCTGATCTGAAGAGTGATAAGGGATTGGGTGTGTAAGTGGGGCAGAATAAATTCCATCCAGTGTGGTATTTATCTGAAAGTGTTGGCTATTGGTTTTCTTGCTGATGTTTACACTAATATACACCAGTATATTATATATAAATATATTATATATGAATATGTTTTATGCGTTTGAGTGTATGTGTGCATGTGTGCGTATGTATGTATGCATGTATGTATGTATTTATATATGTATGTATGTGTGTGTCTGGCTGTTTGTCTGTCTATCTATCTATATATAGATATGTCATAAATATATATATATTGTGTATATATATATATATATATATATATATATATGCATACATTTATATTAAACACACACACACACATATGTTGGGAAGGGCATCCAGCTGTAGAAACCATGTCAAAGCAGACATAGAACGAGCATGGAGAAAAGGATGTTAAATGATGATGATGACAATATATATGTTCATTTGAGTGTTTATTTGAGACTATATAAACAAAGAAAATGTCTGACTATATGCATACATTCACACACACACACACACACACACGCGCACACACATATTACAGATGTGAAACATTGGGTAATCTTATAGACTGGCCATAACTATCTTTATCTAAATATATATATATTATATATATTATATATACTTATATATATATATATATATATATATATATATATACACACACATATATATATGTATATTTATATACTTATATATTATACACACACACACATATATATATGTGAATAAATATGCATGCATATTTTTGTGTAGATGTGGCAGGCAGGCATATATGTGGGAATATATACACTCCTTGGTTTGGTGCTACATATATAAGGCATATCTTGTGAATAAATGTAAATATTTGAAGAGATGACTAGGGCGTAGACTGAATGTGGTGAAAGAGAAGAGTATAGAATGGAACTGGAAGAAGTTTATTGTAGAAATGTTATAATTAAGTGGTGTGAAGTCCCTTATGAAAGAGACAGGCCGAGGATGATCTGACAGGCTGAATGGTTGGAACACTGGTCTTTCCTAAAAGTTCTGAAAAAACCAGTTGGTGGTATTAAACTTGGTACTGGATTGTATGTCCTATCCCAAAACAAGTACAGTCTCAAATGGCTTCTGTGAAGGTCTTGCTTCCCCTACATTCACTCTCAAGGCTTGGTTTGATTTCAAGCTATAGTAGAAGACATTTGCCCAGTGTTCTTGTTGTTGTTGTTATTATTATTATTATTATTAGTCTTTTCCTCTTTCAATTTTAGTTTCCATTTCTTTCTAAATGTCTTCCCCAACGCCTAAGGCAAAGAAACTCACTGTATACATTGGTAGGCTACTAAGATAAACACACCAGATTTTTCATTTACAAAATCAAATAAAGTTATATAGAAAAATTGATTATTTATATGGAAGGTTATCGTTCTCACAACGACAAGGTTCTTCTCAAAGTGTGTGAAGTACCAGTTAAAACGGTCTTTTGTACTTCTTTATTACTTTTATTATTATTATTATTAATATTATTATTATTATTATTATTATTATTATTATTATTATTATTATTATTATTATTATTATTCATCGTTTAACGTCCGCCTTCCATGCTAGCATGGGTTGGACGATTTGACTGAGGACTGGCGAACCAGACGGCTACACCAAGCTCCAATCTGATTTGGCAGAGTTTCTACAGCTGGATGCCCTTCCTAACGCCAACCACTCAAAGAGTGTAGTGGGTGCTTTTACGTGCTACCAGCACAAAGGCCAGTCAGGCGGTACTGGCAACATCCACGCTCAAAATGGTGTATTTTATGTGCCACCTGCACAGGAGCCAGTCCATCAGCACTGGCAATGATCTCGCTCGAATGTTTTTTCACATGCCACCAGCACAAGTGCCAGTAAGACAATGCTGGTAATGATCATGCTCAAATGGTGCTATTTACGTGCCACTGGCATGGAAGCCAGACAGGTGCCCAGGCAATGATCACGCTCGGACGGTGCTCTTAGCACTAAGCTGGCAGAATCATTAGCATGCTGGACAAAATGCTTAGTGGCATTTCATCTGTCATCACGTTCTGAGTTCAAATTCCACTGAGGTTGACTTTGCTTTTCATCCTTTTGGGATCGATAAATTAAGTACCAGTGAAACACTGGGATCAATGTAATAGATTCATCCCTTCCTTCAAAATAGCTGCCTTTGTGGCAAAATTAGAAACCATTATTATTATTATTATTATTATTATTATTATTATTATTATTGTTATTGTTAAGGCGGCGAGCTGGTAGAATCGTTAGCATGCTGGACGAAATGCTCAGCAGTATTTCACCTGTCACCCCATTTGAGTTCAAATTCCACTGAGGTCGACTTTGCCTTTCATCCTTTCAGAGCCAATAAAATAAGTACCAGTTGCATACTGGGGTTGATCTAATCAACTGGCCCCCACCTCCAAAATTTCAGACCTTGTGCTTAGAGTAGAAAAGATTATTATTATTATTATCATCATCATCATCATCATCATCATCATCATCGTCATCATCATCATCATCATCATCATCACCACCACCACCACCACCACCACCACCACCATGCTCAGATGTTGTTTTTCATGTGCCACTGGCACATGTGCCTGGTGAGCTGGCAGAATCATTAGCATGCCAGACAAAATGCTTAGTGGCATTTTGTCTGTCTTTATGTTCTGAGTTCAAATTCCACTGTGATCGATCTTGCTGATAAAATAAGTATCAGTTGAAAACTGGGGTCAATGTAATTGCCTTATCCCCTTTCTTTGTAAAATATTACCTGGTGCACACTACATTGTTAATTACTTCAGTTCTGAGATTTTGGCCAGACTGTTGGAATCTACACTGAGTGTGGTAAGAATTTTGCTTCCAAACCAGATGGATACAGGCTCAGTTTCACTGTGTAGCACTTTGGGCATGTGTCTTCTACTATAGCCTCAGGATGACCAAAGCCTTGTGAGAGGATTTGGTAGACAGAGACTGAAAGAAGCCCATCGTATGTGTGTGTGTGTGTGTGTGTGTGTGTGTGTGTGTGTGCATGTCTTTGTGTCTCTGTTTGTCCTCCACCACTGCTTGACAACCAGTGTTGGAGTATTTATGTTCCTGTAGCTTAGGAGTTTGACAAAAGTGATGGATTGAATAAGTACCAGACTTAGAAAGACTAAGTACTGGGGTTGATTTATTCACCTAAAAATTCTTCAAGGTGGTGCCCCAGGATGGCCACATTCCAATGACTGAAACAAGTAAAAGATAGTAGATAAAACAAGATGAATGAACGAGGGATCTTCTATGTTAGGAAAAACAGCCAAATCTCCTTCAAATAGCATCCAGCTATATTTAAAAGGAAGAACACATTGCATAATATAATACCTATCTGGAAGCAGAAGCGGAATGATCCTGTACTTGGTGTATAGGTCATACCTGTGAAGAAATAACAAGACTACCATTTTGTCAAACTGGGACAGATGCAATACAATTCAGTCCAATATTGTTTCTCAACATGGAATACCTTATCTCCTTCTTGTCCATTGTATCATAAATCACCCTCACTTACTGCAAATAGTTTACTTCACTCATTTTAATTACCTCACACAGTTGATAAATATACCTTACACATGTACATATGCCTCACACATCATAAATATACTTCATATACATGATAAATTCATCTCACACATCGTAAATTCATTTCACATAATATATATCCATCATACATTGTAATTACCTCACCCATGCCACAAATATACCTTATACGTCATAAATACATCTCTCGTCATAAATAATAGTACATAAGCTCCAAACTAAAGATTTGATGAACAACTCAACAAAACATTAGTCATTTCTCAGCATTTTAAGATGTCATATGATTCAAAGATTTCAAAAGACAAAGTGTTCACAATATATTGATATAAAACCAAACATAGTAGCCTGGTGTTGTCTTCTGTCCGACTGGTTCTGGCCAAACTATGCAAACCCTGGCAGCATGGAAGGTGGACATTAAACGATGATAATGTTGAGAACTAAACAACCTGTTATCACGATAATTATTTCATATATAGTATATTATTTCACTTTCGTGGTCAGGGATAATACCATTTGGATACTCTCATATTATTTTCCTTTTAGGGAAAGGGAGGAAGGGGCAGTGCCCATGATATTTGCGGCCCTCTGTGTTTTGTTAGCTTGATGCCCTCAATGTGCCTTTTAAACTGTTGTGAGTCAACACCTGCAGGGAAGAGATTCCAGAGGACCAGTGTTCTGGAGAGATTGGACTGGGCATAGAAGGGCATAAACAACAACAACAACAACAACAACTACTGCTGCTGCTGCTGCTACATTGTAAACCACTTCAACATCACAAGTTAGACATCCATGTCTTCTCAGCACCACATAAATATCCCTCTTTTGCAATAAAAGTTAGTGTTAACATATTTGAGGGAGTAAAAATTAAAAATACTAAGCAAATAATCATGTGGCATCGAAAAAACAAAAAAGAATCTGAAGTTTTTTCCAAGCAATAGATCCATAAGGTTGGTTTCTTGGATTCTGTGGTGTATATATATCTTCCTCGATAGGACCCCATATAATCAGAAAATTACTCATTTTTGCTATTTGTGTGGACTGGAACAATGTGAAATGAAGTGTTTTGCTCAAGTGCACAATACGTTTCCTGGTCCAGAAATTGAAACCACAACCTTATGATCATGAGTCCAACACCCTAACCACTAAACCATGTACCTCCACAATCATGTGGTCTGGCTGAGTTCAAATCCTAGAGCAATCAACATTAGCTTTTATCTCTCCAGAGTCCATAGAATTAAGTACCAGTCAAGTACTGGTGTCAATGTTATTGATCAACCGTTTAGCATTCAAACCAGCCATATTTGGCCATATTATTCTACCTATTCTAAGTTCAAACTGGTCTAATCCAGCCTGTCACACACCTACCCTACTTCGTTATTCTAAAAATAACAAACACATTATCAAAATTTTGACCCCACAAGATAATGCATGATTAATTCAAAAATGTGAATAAATAAGCATTATGTTTGATAGAGTAACCTAAATTGCAGGCCTTTTGCCAAAATTAGAAACTCTTATTACAGTAAATATGGGAGACAACTCCAAACATGATTTGGTGTTATTAGACCTCCTTAGCAAGCTGTAATCTTTAGTATGCTTATCTGAAATTGTCTGTTGTTCTTGCTGGAAGAATTAGAATAATATTGGTCATGGACTCTGCTGAAAGGACCCAAGGGCACACCAGGTGGTAGCATTAAATCGAGAGATGGATTGAGGGTATCACCAATACATAAAAACAGTCCCTCTATCAGACTTCTACACAGGTTTGTCTATCAAATTCTACTCACAAAGCTGGAACAGAAGACTTTTGAACAAGGTGCCAAATGGTGGAATTGAACTTGAAACCATGTAGCTGCAAAGTGGAATTGCTTACCACACCTACATCAGTGGGCTTGAAAAAGCTATGAATAGTGTCACTCTTCTGGAAGTAATGAATACAAAACGCATAAAAATGGAAAATCCACCCCACTCCATATATTATAGAGTTACCTAGCCCGTATGTGTATGTCACCTTTAGTACAGAGGTGGGGCATGCCAGCCACTACACTGCTACACCAACCTACTACATTTTATTTGTTTTGTTATTAAAACAAGTTTATTTCTACAGCCTCTTGTATTCATCAATTGTCATTCATTGCCCCTCGCTACCTCACCTCTGTCTCACCTCCTCCACTGCTTGGATCTCTCTACCCCCATCTATCTCCACCACTTCCCTACCAATACACTTTACCAACTCTCCCCCATCACCTCTACCCACCACCTCATCACCCACCACCACCACCACCACCACCACCTCCACCACCACCACAATCATCATATCTTTAACTGTTGTTGCTAGGTAACTCAGAACTGACCAAGCAGAATCATTCATATATTTGTCTCTTCCCCTCTCTTTCAAAACCACCTCTCACCTTTTCTATTCTTCTCCCTTTCCCTCTCTCTCTTTCTCTCTTTATGTGCATGAGCGTGTGTGTGTGTGTGTGTGTGTGTGTGTGTGTGTGCGTGCATGTGTGAGAGAAGTATGCTTGTGTCTCCAGTGGCCACTGCGTCCACCTTGCCTGTCTTTCTCCCTCTCAACCAGTTGTTGATATAGGCCATTCTTAAAACACACAATAGGGACAGTGTATGTATGGTGATAATCAGGGCTAGAAGTGGGGAGAAGGGACTTTCAAGTGCCCTACCCACCCTATATAAAACACACACACACACACATACTCTCAGACACTAACTAGGAAAAAAGTGACTACAAACACACATACACACACACACACAAGCACATGTTCATAGTTACGCATGCACCAGTGAATGTGATCATGTTTATGCACACATACATGCAGGCTCATACATGCATGTACACCTGTACACATACACACGCAGTTTTGTTTACATACTTGCCAGAGGTGGTGGATGGCGGAAGAGGAGGGGGGGAGTAGCTACAACAGTGTACACATGTTGACATGAATGGCTATTGACAGCAGCATAGCATGATCTGAGTATACATGCAAATTGCATGCGCCCCCCTCCATCCACTCATATATACATGTGTGTAGATACAAAGACATATATACATGTGGGTGTGTGTGTGTATGAATATGTGTACACACACACACACACATATATATATATATATATATATATATATATATAGATTATATATATATATATATATATATAGATCATCATCATCATCGTTTAACGTCCGCTTTCCATGCTAGCATGGGTTGGACGATTTGACTGAGGACTGGTGAACCAGATGGCTACACCAGGCTCCAATCTGATCTGGCAATGTTTCTACAGCTGGATGCCCTTCCTAATGCCAACCACTCCAAGAGTGTAGTGGGTGCTTCTTATGTGCCAATGGCACAGGAGATAATCAGGTAGCCCTGGCAGTGACTATGTTCGGATGGTGCTTTTTACGTGCCACCGGCATGGGAACCAGTCAGAGGGTACTGGCATCAGCCACATTTGGATGGTGCTTTTTACATGCCACGGATCTTTTTGGTTTGACTGGCAACATTTGTTTTCTTAACAAAACACTTTCAAACTTGGGACACTGGTAGAATGTGTCATATAAAACATCTTTTTCTCTTAGCATTCTTAACAAAAATTAGTTCTTAATAAGTTATTTCATGTTAAAGTTGTTGTATTTGTGTAATTTCAACCAATCACTGACGTCTATTGAGGTGAAAACAATTACTGCCGTGGAATGTAAACAACGGTGTCATGGGATCTTTTCCCCTTGAATAAAATTAGTGCCGTTGTTTGTCGACAACTATCGGCGGTAGTTATTTATAACATCATTCTTGCGTTTGGGTTAGGGTTAGGGTTTTAGAGTTAGGGTTAGGGTTTTAGGGTTAGAGTTGGGGTTAGGGTTAGGGTTTTAGAGTTAGAGTTGGGGTTAGGGTTAGGGTTATGGTTATGAGTTATAGGGTTTTACAGTTAGTTACAAACAACAGCACTAATTTTATTCAAGGGAAAAGATCCCATAACACCGTTACGGCAGTAATTGTTTTCATCTCAATAGACGTCAGTGATTGGTTGAAATTACACAAATACGACAACTTTTTACATGAAATAACTTCGAATACAAAATTTTTTATCTGTTCTATAAAACAAAATATACAAATATACGAAGTTTGAAAATGTTTCGGTACCAAAAACACTACATAAAACATAAATGAAAAATGTTGCCCATCAAACCAAAAAGATCCCATGCCACTGACGTGGGAGCCAGTCAGGTGGCCCTGGCATTAGCACCCACTACACTCTCAGAGTGGTTGGCATTAGGAAGGGCATCCAGCTGTAGAAACTTTACTAGATTAGATTGGAGCCTGGTGTAGCCATCTGGTTTCACCAGTCCTCAGTCAAATCGTCCAACCCATGCTAGCATGGAAAGCGGACGTTAAACGATGATGATGACAATGATGATGTATAAATATATGTATGTGTGTGTGTGTGTATATATATGTGTATATATGTATGTGTGTGTATGTATATATTTCTATCTATCTATCTATCTATCTATCTATGTATATATATGTACAAATAAAATTTGGCACTCAGTCAGTTATGATGGCAAGGGTTCTGGTTATAATAACAATAATAATAATAATAATAATAATAATAATAATAATAATAATAATAATAATGAAATTATTGTATACAGTGCTCAGGTGCACTACAACAGAACAGCCTGCTCATCCCATCAACAGAACAACCTGTTCATGAAATTAACGTGCACATGGCTGAGCACTCCACTGACATGTGTATCCTTAACATAGTTCTCAGGGAGATTCATTATGCCACAAAATGTGACAAGGCTAGCCCCTTTGAAATACAGGTAGTCCACTGCTAGTGGATTGGACTGGGGTAAGTGAAATAAAGTGTCTTGATCAAAGACAGAATGCACTGCTGGGAATCGAACTCACACCCTTATGATCATGAACTGGATACTTGAACCACTAAGCCACACATCTTCACATACATACATATACACATACACGAATATATATATATATATATATATATATATATATCGTCGTCATCATTTAACGTCCGCTTTCCATGCTAGCATGGGTTGGACGATTTGTTTGAGGACTGGTGAAACCAGATGGCTACACCAGGCTCCAATCTGATTTGGCAGAGTTTCTACAGCTGGATGCCCTTCCTAACGCCAACCACTCAGAGAGTGTAGTGGGTGCTTTTACGTGTCACCCGCACGAAAACGGCCACGCTCGAAATGGTGTCTTCCATGTGCCACCCGCACATATATATATATATATATATATATATATATATATATATACATATATGTGTACATGGCTTATAGCGGGGAGAGAGGACTTCCTTTTTAAATGCCCTACCCACCCTGTCTTAAACACACACACTCTCACATATGTATACACATACATACACATATTCATGTTACAAATAATATCGGTATTATTTTTACAGTTCATTCAAGACTAGGCCCCCATGCAATGCATCCCCTACAGAGGTCGAGATCACATCACATAAGAACATAGCAATGCAATTTCTTCACTGCAAATGGTCCTGCTCTTTTCAATGTTATCCCGAAAGAAATTAAAGTAGAAAAAGACCCCACAACTTTCAAACGGTACCTGGACAAATTCCTCCAGGAAATACTGGATAAACTACCTACACCTGGATACGTCTCAACCAACAACAAATCTCTGCTTGAGTTGTCCATGGTGTCATCTAAGTTATTTAAGTTATGTATATGTCTATGTGTGTATGGATATGTGTATGTGTGTATGGATATGTGT
>NC_142929.1:185291315-185298815 GCF_046866305.1 Octopus bimaculoides | reverse complement strand
AGCTACCCCTGTTTTTACACCGGCGTTTCGAAGAGTTGTGCAGGACGCATCGTTAAAACGGCTCTCTGGTGTTCTCCCTGCTTCAGCTAGTGAGAATGCCCAGATGCATTTCAGTTTCATTGGGCCTTCTCAATGCTGTGTACTCACAGCCAGCCATATGCAAATTGTTGCATTCACTTTGTAAGAAACAGTGAATAAGACATTCACTGGTATTATAAAATGAGTGGAGACAAAACTGTTGTAATAGATATTTGCAGATGCAAGGAGAGGACAATAGATCAGTGGGTGCAATCTATATTACGTATAGTTAATTTCTGTGTGTGTATGTGTAGTAGTAGTAGTAGTAGTAGCTGTAATAGGCTTGCTGTTCCCTATTCATGAGTAAGTTTCTAGAGCAGAGGTAACTAATATATGTAATTAAAGATGCCTCATTTGGATTATATATTTAGAGGTATATAATTATTTTGTTTAATTAGAATTTTATCATTTTGACTTTGTATTTCGATATATGTAATTAATTTGGATAATCAAATATTTATTATTTGGGCTAGTAATAAGAAATATATAATTGGGATATTCTATTTAGAAATATGTAAATAAGATGTTTAATTACATATTAGTAATTAAGACTGACATTATAGAAATGAAGTAAACTATTACCAAAGTGGAAAAGAATTAATCATCTGCTTTTTATCTTCTTAATTGTTGATGTGTATATTCTCTCTTGTAAGATGGTAAATATTTCAAGAAAGTGATTAGAGTTTTGATGAGAGTATATCCATCTTCATCCTTATGTGCCCAGGAATGGGCAAGGAATAAAATGATTTACAGGTCTAACTTTCAATCCCTACTTCTAACCAAGCTATGAACAATACTGATATCATCATGTTGTGGAAATCTCCAATACTCATGTTGTTAAATGTTTAAAATTGAAGGTTTTAATAGCTGATAAGGTATTTTATAGTTGGAAATGGCATAGTTGATTAAACTGCATCTGCGACTTTTAATTAACCACCCACAATTAATGTCATTAACCTAATCAAAAAATCTCATTCATTTGACCAATCTAATTTATAAAGCTGACCTTGACTCATTGAGTTAGCATTATTTGACTGACCAATCAGGTTTTTATATAACTGATCTTATTTACTCATTAACTTGACATAACTCCTTAACCTGAGTGATCATTCTTGATCTGTCATTAACCTGTGTAATCAGTCTTTTTAATCTTGTTAATCTAACTAATCATTTTAATCTATTTCAACTGATAAATTTTCTCTTTCTGCGCCTCAGGCAATATTGCTGTAACTGACTCAAGTCCTTGACAAAATTCCTTAACTAATTATATTTTCTGAGTAGATGTTTTGGTCATCCAGTTGTCCAGCTTTCCTCATTGTCCTGCCGCCAAATGTCCCCAGCCATTAGACATATTTTCTCTTATCACTTCTACATTTCGGAAATAATGTTTTGGTCAGTTGAATGTCTCACTTCAGCGATTGTAAGCCACTCTGTTCTAATGAAGGACAGCGTTTAATGTATGGACATATGAGATGTGGTCATACCATCACTTTAACCCTCAACCCTGCTCCCCACAAAAAGCAATCCAACAGTAGTGGTCAAGCACTGAAAGGGATGCAGGGACTTACTTAAACTAGACCTCTGCTCTCTCGTAAACACACACACACACACACACACACAGACACACACACACACACACACACTCTCCTACACACACTCTCCTACACACACACACACACACTCTCCCCCACACACATACACACACACTCTCCTACACACACACACACTCCTACACACACACACTCTCCTACACACACACACTCTCCTACACACACACACACTCTCCTACACACACACTCCCACATACACACACACACTCTCCTACACACACACACACACTCTCCTACACACACACACACACTCTCCTACACACACACACACTCTCCTACACACACACACACTCTCCTACACACACACACTCTCCTACACACACACACACACACTCTCCTACACACACACGCACACACACTCTTCTACACACACACACACACACACACACACACACTCCTACACACACACACACACACACACACACTGTCGTTGAGTCTGTTGTTAAACATTGTTGTTGTTGCTGGTATTATTGTCGTCTCTGTTCTTGCTGTTGTAATCTTAGATTCTACTGTAGTAGTAGTAGTAGTAGTAGTTGTTGTTGCTAAACTGCTGTTGTTATGCTGTTGCTATTGTTGTTGTTGTTGTTGCCATAACTGGTGTTGTTGCTATTGTTGTTGTTGTTATTACTATTGCTGCTGCTGCTGGTGGTGGTTGTGGTGTTCTTCCATTCCGTTTCCCCTATTTATGTCCTCTCATTACCTTGGGTAATTTAGCAGATTGCTTGATGAGAATGCGTCTGTATACATGTCATCTGTGTATGTACATATATGTGTACATGTGTGTGTGTGTGTGTGTGTGTGTGTGTGTAGGTGGGGTGTAGCATGTGCACGATTCTTTGTGCTTAGAGGTGTATATATTTATGCATTTACATATGTATGAATGTATGTATGTATGGGTAGGTATATGTGTATGTACATGAATATATATGTGTGTGTGTGATAATGTAGGTATGTATGTATGTGTGCAGGCATGTATGTACATGCATTTGTAAGTATGTATGTAATTAGGTGTGTACATATGTATATATGTAAATATGTATGTATATATCTATATATATATATATATATATATATATATATATATATATTTATAGCCATCCATCCATATATATATATATATATATATATATATAGTTATGCATTTGTAGCCATATACATATATGCATACATACATACACACATATATACTTTCTACATACACACAGACATTGCTCCATGCATACATGCATACCTATGTACAGACAGACAGGCATACATGTCTATGTATACATGCGGATACATTCATATATGTATATATACTTGCACATCTGTATGTACATATCTATAGACATTCACATCGACTCAAAATTTCATTGGTAGAATATTCCCATCAAAACTTTTGCCAAATGCGGACATAACAGGCCTGATATAGTGTGTCAGGACTGAAAGACATAATCATATACAGTTATAGAGGTCAGCTTCCCTGCAAATTTTGGCATTTATATTCAGATTAATGGGAAAGGCAATATTTCTGGACAATGCAGGTGAAGCTGTGTGGTAAAAGTTTGCTTCCCAACCATGTAGCTCTGGATTCAGTCCTGCTGCATGGCACCTTGGGCAAGTGTCTTCTGCTACAGTCCTAGCTAGTTCAAAGTCTTGTAAGTGGATTTGGTAGATGGAAACCGAAAGAACCATGTTGTATCACCTTCACCATCATTTAACATTCATATTTTATGCCAGCATCAGCACCAATGTCTGCTTCGGTAAGTGCTTGGGTGAGTGTATTTTACCATGCCCTTGAGTCAACTGAAGCCAGTTAGCAGAAATTGCATAAAAGTCTTGGGCTGTAGACTTAAACCATTATTTGGTTCAACACCACCACCTGGCTCATGAGTGACGTTAGTAGAGTTCACTCCCTTGCAAGCATTCAGGCCAGGGTTCCTTCACCAGTTTTACAGGCCCCGAAAAAGGAGCATGGACACTGCCCTTTCTCCTCTGTTTAAATTGAATACTTCTAGAAATCCCCTCTAAATAATTGTACAGTTCAATTCTGTCAGTAGTGGGAGCACTATGGAACCAATGAGTGTTTTCTTAGATTCCCAGCTGAGTCTAATTTCTTCCATGAAAGATGTTGGCTACAATAGACTGTTGTTCTATCCAGAAGAAGATTTATATTATATCTGCTTAATGATTTAGAAATCTGTATTGAACTACTGCTCCCTGTATGAGATAAATTAGATTTGCTCTTCATTTTTAACAACAGTTTTTGTGAAAAAAGGCAGCTTATTTGAGGTGTGTTATGTTATTTGGAAATATAATTCATATTTAGTTGTCTAACACTAGGTTAGCTCTGATCTAGCTGACCTATGATCAGATTCATTTTAACTATGATCTTTCCCCCTTTTATTGAAATAAAATACGTTTAGAGTTACCATTTTTTAATGTTGTTGTTTAGCTCCAGATCAGCTCTGATTTAGCAGCCTAGTAATTAAGGTTGATCCATCTGTGACTATCCAGTCTTTTATTCCAATATAGTGTATTTAGAACTATGTTGTATACTGTGTAACTTTTTGTTGTTGTTTAGCTTTAAGATCATCCCTGATTCAGCAGGCCTATGATTAACAGTATTCCTGCCATGGTCATTCCATCTTTTATTGAGGTATAGTGTATCTAGGACTATATTATACAGTGCTTTCTTCTTTCTTTAAGATAGCTAGATATCATTTCAGGAAGATTTGATTTTTATCTCTATCAGACTGAGTAATCACATAGAAGCTTTTTATCATGAAGACGCTTTCTTGTTAATTGCTTGATGTAACTTGTTGGAAACAGGTTTGATCCAACTGAAGTTGTTTGATGAAATTATTGGTGAAAAAATGTAATCAAATTGATAAAACGGATGAGATTGGGTCTATCTGTTAAGTTTGTTTGATGATTAGCATTTCCATGATTTAATTAGGTGGAAGGAACTTTGTCCATAACCTTTGCTGGAAGAGCTTGTTTTCATGATTTCTGCTAACTTTCTGGAAGAAGGGCCTGTATCCATGATCTTTGCAATAATGAGACTCTCTTCATGATTTATGCAGTTCTTGCGAAAAGGATTCAATATGTGTCACAAAAGAATGGGAGATGAGTGCTGCATGTGGTGTTATGTTGAAGTGCAAAATAACTGTACACAGGTGCTTTGGCCAGAGAAGAACAGTTCAAAGGGGCTGTGGATATTGTAGTTGTTCGACTGAGCATTCATTGTTTCTTTGAGAGTTTTACTTGTGTGTTGTCCAAGAGGATTGGTTTCTTGATATATACGCACTGTCTTTGTATCTTTGTGTTGTTGTAAGATACTGCACTGTCATAATCCCAACATAGGATGTTTTGAGATCTCTGTCCATGAAGGTGGTGTAGTTTGGTGTGATGTCTTAAGATGCATGTAGACGATATATGTATGTGGACAGTGAAGTAGGGATGATGTATGGAATCACTTACATAAGAGTGAGATATGTTAGAGTTGACAACAAGGTCAGTGACATTGTTTGGTGAAATTGCAGGTAAAATTGTCTTAAATTTTGTTTGATGAAGTTAGTATATATCCTTCGGAAATTAGTATATGTCTTTTGGATTTGTTCATATATTATTGTCTGATCAAACGTTGAGGGGATTGATTAATAAAACTGAATTGTTGTAAAGCTGCTTGGATGTATCTGTCTGGTGAAACTGTATTTATAAAGTTGGTTCATGAAATTTCTTGATGAAATATGTTTGATGAAACTGTTCATTGAAAATGTTTTCTGAAATATGAAATTGTCATAAGGGAGTTATTGGTAATACTGTTTGTTTGACGAAATTAGCATCACTGATTGTATTTCAGATGTTTATGGATGATTTTTCAAATGTTTCTGTTTGATGTGACTGACATGATTAATGTTTTTACAGTGCTACTACTGTATGTACACTCACTCGTAAGTCAGTGTATGACAAAATGTTAGCGTGTATGATTCATTCCATATCTTTATCACAATGTTATGCATAATTATCAATGAATGTCAGTATGTATGTTTAGTGTAATATGCATTTGTGTCAGTTGTATATATGTGTTTGTGTGTGTTGGGTACACAGTTGTAAGTATGTACGTATTTTTATGCATGGGAGTATGTATATATGTGAACATGCATTGTTTGTAAGCTCACTCTCACACACACATAACACACATATACACATACATTATGTATGTATACGTATACACATATGTATATGTATTATATATATATGTATGTATTTCAATGCAGTGCCTGTCCAATAAACCTGTAGGTCACATGGAGGATTGAAGTATCACTTGAACATTTATAATAGCTGAATTGAAAATGGAGATGTTGCTGCAGTATATGTGATCAGCTCTTCAAACACCTTTCAGGACTCAAAAGCCATTTAAGATCTCACTCAAGAAAAGAGCAATTAAAAGTAAAGAGGAGGTCAAACTCTACAAGGAGCAGACATCCACCATATACGAAGTATACATACATATATAACATGTGTGTGTGTGTGAGAGAGAGATAGAGAGATAGAGAGAGAGATAGAGAGGGAGATAGAGAGAGAGATAGAGAGAGAAATAGAGAGAGACTGTGTGTGTGTTGTCTATAAGTTTGGGGGTCACTACTTGATGATAATGCTGACCCCCATCAATATTGCATGATCATCCCTCAACACCGACTTCTGGTTTCTCTCTTCTCTAGGTATGTGTTGTATTTTTCCACGCAGACTTTCCAAAGGTAGTGTTTTAACCATTGTTCCTTTCTCTTTCATTTGCTTCCTCAGCCAGATGCCTCAGTCTTGGAGAATGCTTTCTTTTTTTAACTACCATGTCTGTATACCTAACCCTTGTAGGCTGAAATCCTAACCTTTCTAGCTACCCTCTCACTAATCCTGATCCGTTTTAGTGACCTCTCCCTGCTACCATTTCCTTGCTGTAATGTACCTAATTCTAACCGAAACTATCATTCATGTGTTTCTGTGTTCCTTTGTGCTGCTGACTTTTATGAATTCTTGGTGAGGATATTCTTTAAAAAAATATTTTCTATATTTAGATAATTTCCAGTTAATTTTCTTTAGACTAGCCCTGAGCCAAAAAATGTGATCTGTGAATATCTACCATGTACAATATTAATATACGTATACATGCATACATGCATATACCCACAGACATATACATACTTGCACAGAAATACACTCACACATGTACAGATAGTAATACGGTTACAAATACACCCATGCATGTATACATTATATGTATGATGTTCTAGACACATGCTTCTATGCTTTTATGGGTGGTATAGGTTTTGTTAGAGCTCTCAGTTTATAATTCAATAACTTTCCTGGAAGGAACAAAATTTACTGATGAAAATTATATAGACTAATGAATCAAAGAAAGAATTTACTGTATAAATGGTAGTATGTAAAAATTTTCTTCAAATCTGCAAATCTAGAAGAGTATACATAAAAAAAATGACCACACAGTTGTTGTTGGACATCTTATATTTAAAACATTTAAATACAAAGAAACGGGAAAAAAGAGAGGTAAGAAAGGAAAGAAAAGGAAAACAAAATGGGTGGTGGGTAAAGCAGTGAAAGATGGAAGGGCAGGGGGCGATGGGCCACAAATTACAGAACAAGTGGTATGCTCAGCTGTGCCCCATGGTAATGACCATGATGGTGTTGCCATGGACAATGGCTAGCAACACTTGCTGCAGCAGTCACTGCACCTCACAGGGTTCATTTCTCTGATGGGCTGCTGTTATCCCTATTTTGTACAGGCTCCTAGAACACCTCAATGAAAGCTATT
>NC_142929.1:185286315-185288815 GCF_046866305.1 Octopus bimaculoides | reverse complement strand
AGGGTATACCAAGTGCATGCATCACAATCGTATGTGTGTGACATGGTGACTTCCTATGAAGATAACAGCACATGACCTTGAAGAGATGGGGCTCAATTAGAATTTTCTTTGGGTCAAGTGGTCCATCTTGCGCAAAAGATCCCTAAATAAGGTTTGTTTAAGGATGATGAATAAAACAACCATGTTTCCAGGGGTGAATTATTCAAATCCTAAAGAATTCCTCTCAACACATGGTTATGATGCTTCCCCCACTGCTCCTGCTCATAATTAGTGAGGCACATGTCCTCAGCCACTAAGGGTCAAGCAACTGACAAGCAAATCTGTGGTATTGAGCAAAATATTTACTGTAGTCCATCTTTTACATCAAGACAAAACATGTACATGTTAATAATTCCAATCAGCCAAAATCAGAAGCCATGAGAGCCAATGCCAGGCATTGCATCAGGGCAATTATTATTATCATCATCATCATCATCATCATCATCATCATCATCATCATCATCATCATCATTATTATTTTTTATTATTATTATTATTATTATTATTATTATTATTATTATTATTAAGGTGGTGAGCTAGCAGAATCATATTAGTATGCTGGATGAATTGCTTAGCGGTATTTCGCCCATCGCTATGTTCTGAGTTTAAATTCCACCGAAGTCGACTTTGCCTTTCATCCTTTCGAGGTCGATTAAATGAGTACCAGTTACGCACTGGGGTTGATGCAATCGACTTAATCCCTTCCCCCAAATTTGAGGCCTTGTGCTTCCAGTAGAAAGAATTATTATTATTATTACTATTATTACTATTATTATTATTATTATTATTATTATTATTATTATTATTATTGTTTGTTACATCACAAAAGATTGGCAACAATTCCTGGTAGTAACTGGATTTTCTGTGATGATATTCTTAATTTACTGGGATTATTATTATCAGCTATGGTAACGAGGTTTCAAATGAGATTTTAATTTAAATATAAACACTTTAACTGAGCTTTTGCATGGGTTGGGAACATAGTTCGTAACATAATTGTTCTCAATAGTGGGTTGATAACATGAGACAAGAAGTAGGCTTAAGAGAGTTGGTATTGAAAGAGTTCATCGGTAAGAATAATTGCTTCAGGCATTATGTATGTTTTGCAAATTATCAAAATCAATTCTAGACTTGTTGACATGAAAGACTAGCTATAAAATGGTACTTGGTAATGAAAATACATAGATAAGAATAAAATAACAAAATCAAACATAAAAAACAAAATTCCTGGAAAATGTTGTCTAAAAGAGATTTTTCAGTTACCAATTATTTGTACTTTATATAGTAAATGAATAAAAAGTATTTGTATTTATAGTAAAGGTATTAAAAACTTTACGTAAGCCAATGGAATCCTAACTGAATCATTGTTTACATTTTATTTCAAAGAGACAAGAAAAGAAAACAAAAAAAAAACAAATAAAAAATAATCAACAAGAAACAAAAAACCTCCCCAAGGAATCATTTTTCCTCCTCCTCCTCCTCCTCCTCCTCCTCCTCCTCTCACTCAGTTAAAGGTTTCTCGATGTGATTATTGCACAGTATAAAAAGTTTTACTTTTATCATACAACTTGTAAACATTGATAAAAATATTGCTCATCAGTGCTATTTGCTGTGTGACATATCTCGTACACGTCTTTTCATTAGTGAACCTTTTTGTCGTCCACACTCTTAAAGTATCTCTTCAAGATTGCCTGCTTTAAATATAGTTTGCACTCTAGAATCTAACGACTTCCATTTTGCTTCCTCAATGTCATGCGAAGGACACAAGGCATCCACCAGCCTCAACTCCCCAGATACACCTCCTCCTCAATAACTATACACCTCCATAGCATGTTTACTCATTCTACTCACTTAAACCTTTACATTTCAAATGTCATGTTTGGGGCTTTTTCACTTTTACCTTTTCTTTTCTTTTTTTTTTCCTGTATTTTTCTTTCTTTCTTTTTTTTTTGTTATTTTGTTTCTATGTTTTCATTCTCTGTTTACTTTTGTCAGGAATTGTTTAATTATGAAACTTTCTCCACATCTGTTGGCTACTTACAGTTCTGTTAACCCATGGATTCTGTCTATATTTTGCAGCATAAGTAGACACATGTGAACCTAAGTGCACTTATTTTAAACTATGTGCATCAAAATTGAAATGATTGGTGAGAATATTGAATAGCTTGTTAGAGGGAGAGAGAGAGAGAGAGAGAGAGAGAGAGAGAGAGAGTAAAGTGTTAAAAAGTGAGGACATGAAGTTAGGCACCACCATTCTACACATGCATAGACATGCACACACACACACACACACGCACATTCACACAGCTACCTACATACATACATTTATACATACACACATGCATACAATACATACATATCTACATGGATGCATACATACATACATACATATGAAGTAACCTTGGATCTAGGTTAGAAACTGGTTCTTTCTCTGTTGGCAAGAAATCTTGAAATAAACTGA
>NC_142929.1:185246315-185281315 GCF_046866305.1 Octopus bimaculoides | reverse complement strand
AATCTTGTACTTGTCCAAGAGAATGTGATTAAATTCTCTAAAATATGTATTCTACCATGGACCGATAAATTTTATAAATGTTAATGTTATCAATCTTTAAAATCCAAATATATTTGGATAGTGAAGTGATGAGATATCTTTCTGAGTGTCTGAAGGTATATATATATGTTGTGAGAATTGTTGTTTATGAAAGGAAGTTTCAGTAGACTTTTAAATAGTATTTTTATTATTATTTCACTGTAACGTACAAGAGATATCTTAGCTTAATAAACTGATGCAATACTGTTGAGGAGATAGATATTAAGTGCATTGAAGTTGCATACAGGCGAAGAATGTTACATATTTGTACTGGAAAAGTCTCTCCTCTTTATACTGGCATATGATTATGCTTATTTATAAGATTCCAGAAAATTCTGGCAACATTAGAATGAATATTTAAACCATAGAGGGGATTATACCATATAATATTTTATCTTCTATTTCTGAATTTATCATTTTTAGTATTGTTCTTTTGCAATGTATTCTATCTTTGAAGTTGCTGTCATTGTAATTAAGGAAAAACATCATTGAAGGATTCTTCACAAGAGATGAATCAGGACATGCACTTATTAATATTATTATCTACGTTTTTAAGGATTTGGGGTTAGGGTTGGTATACAAACACTTAACAGCTTCTTCTTAGGTTTAGTGTAGAGGCAGTAATTACCAGAACCTAAATCTAGAGCTATGTTTAAGAAACTAATCATGCATCGATTCATATTTATTATGATCTTTGAATATAACTCTTTGAATATATTGATGAGCATTTTCTTAACTGAATCTTTGTGAGACTATTCATATTTTCAAAATGAGTCGTGCATCTCTTCTGAACTCTATTGAATGGAATCTTTACTTAAGTAAATCCAAGTAATTTTCACAAACCTTATATCCATCATACAGTCCAATTCTGTTAATTCACAAACCTCAGCTCCATCATACAATCCCATGGCTACATCAAACTATTCTTGACCACTATATTTTACCCTCAAAGAACTGTCATAATATAGAAACAATTGATAAATTCTAAGGCTTTCCAAATTTAGTTATAGGTGGATAGAACTCTTACTATATTGAACTGTATAGTTTTACAAGTGTGCTTTTTATCTGTACCCTGGTACAAAAGTGGAAGCCTGAGGGGAAAAGGACAGCAAAGCACTCTAAGACCATATGGTGAAGGAAAGGAGACAAGAAGGGTTGGAGAAGCTGGAATGAGATCAGAACAATGGTAGAAAACAGAGCTGGTTGAAGAGATTGTGTTGCAACCTAATGTGCTTCATGGCATGGAGACAACTAACTAACTAACTATCTTAATATGAAATATGAACAATTCTTTCGTAACAGTAGTGAAGAAAACTGTTAAATGCCAAAAATTACAGAATATGAAATATTTTTACTGTTTGTACCTTTCTTATTTTTCCCCAGATATAGTAATCTGTATTTGGGTTTGACTAAAAATTATATATACGATCTTTAAAAGTAATGTATGGTTCACATATCTCTAAGGATTTCTACTCCATCAGCTGTTTTTAGGCTGGTAGCTATATATATATTTTTTGCTTCTAAATTATTAACATGGTAAATACTAGAGGTGGTTTTCTTACAGGCATTGGTGATATTGTTTGAAAGGTATCTATGGCATGTTTAGCTGTCAGTTTCTTGCATAAGTTTAGTTTTATCTGATGTGTTTGGAAAATTAAAATTTTGGTAAAAAATTTGTATATCATATTTTGAAATTTATTGGTTGATTGTTTTTTTAAAGTATATTTTCATGTTAGGAAGGTTTAACTCAAAGGATTTTAGTGCTTTAATGTGTTGGTGATGTTTCAGACCCCTGTAATTTGTTGTTTTTCTTTTTTTTGGTGGTATCTGTATTCCCTTTATTGAAGAAGTATGTCTTCCATCTTGTTCTTGATTAGCTCTTCAGTCTTTTCAAGTGAACTCTTATTATAGATTTTGAGATAATATCACCATGTTCTTTGACAAAATTTTCAAAAACTGTAGTTTAATCTTCAGTTATTGTAATTCTGTTTGCAGACAGAGCATGAGAAATAAAGGAACAATATATAGGTTGATGTGCATATGTAATTAAAAATGGGGATTGGATACATATGTTAGACTGTGTCTGTTTTATTGGAAGCTGAAACTTTTTGAAATATAACTTTGAGTTTCATATTGCCAAGTATTCAAATGACTGAAGTAGGGAAGCAGTGAGACAATATATAAGCTAACATATTTCCAAATATCAAAATATGATTTGTGAACAACGCATTAAAATTTCATTGGTTGTATCATACATTCATTTATTCAGTTGTCATGTGAATAATATACATTTCATCTATTCATATGTGAAAATGTATTTTCTTAATTTCAGTATCATATGTATAGAACACACATAAGTAAGAAAAGTGGCATTTGGTAATGATGTTTTGTGCCTGATCAATAAACTAATGCTTTTTTAAATTGTATGACTATTTTTCAGGGTATGACAAATTTATTATTTAAGAAATAAACTGTTTAAGCCAGCTGGTAGTTGAAAATTTCTAAAAAAAAAAAATAGCAAAACAAATAAATAAATAATAAATGAGTGGAAATTGAACTGGTGAGTGTGTTAGATATTAAGGCAGTATGACTCTCCCGAGAGACAACAGCAATGTTCGTCAGAGCCAATCACTTGCTCCAAATTCAAATTGTTAGGGAAGATTAGAGGCTAGTCAATTAAATTGACCCCAGTACCTGATTGTTACTATATTTTATCAACCTCAGAATGATGAAGTTGACCTTTGTAGGGTTTGAACCAACTGGCAAAGTCTGTCATTCCTACATTGGCCCACATATATACCACCCCCCACTGAGGTTCAATCAAAAAGGGCAGCACTCACTACTTGATAATCTCATTTGGATCAAACAGCAAAATGTGCTGAAACACATCTTACTGATTAAGTAACATAAAACTCTCAGTTGAGAGCAAAATCCAACCAGAAGTATTTTAAGAGGCAAATAACATTGTCTTATCATGTAAAGAATGTTTAATTGATAAAGTGTTAATCAATTTCGATACGGTTTCTGATCTTCTCATTAATATGGTATCGTGCCACACTTAGATAAGATATCTAAACTTTGTCACCAAGATGCCTCTATGCCACCCACAGGCAAGATATCTAACTATGGAAATATCATAGAGCAGTGCTACAACTCAGACACAAGATAGCTAATGTTAGCACTAACATGGTACTGTGCCCCCCCCCACCTCACACACATATACGCACACACAATTAGGTTTCTCTCACATAATTATATATATGAATTGATATATGATATATGCACATGCATACTCAGATCGATACAGACATACACACATAACATAAATGTACACTGATTCCACACACATACACATACACATTATTACATTTATATAGTTAGTCTCACACTAAAAATAAACATACATGAGCGGCTGTGTGATAAGTAGCTTGCTTACCAACCACATGGTTCCGGGTTCATTCCCACTGTGTGGCATCTTGGGCAAGTGTCTTCTACTATAGCCTCAGGCCGACCAAAGCCTTGTGAGTGGATTTGGTAGATGGAAACTGAAAGAAGCCTGTCATATATATGTATATATATATATATATATATATGTTTGTGTGTCTTTGTTTGTACCCCCAACATCGCTTGACAATTGGCAAAAGAGACCAATACAATATGTACTAGGCTTACAAAGAATAAGTCCTGGGGTCGATTTGCTTGACTAAAGGCGGTGCTCCAGCATGGCCGCAGTCAAATGACTGAAAAAAGGTAAAAGAGTAAAAGAATACATTTCCACACTACATACACAAACACTGACATGTGTACATACACATACACTCATAAACACACACACACATACACGTGTGCACGTGCACACATTTATTTTTAAAAAATGATATTTAGTGGAGAAGTCAAGTGAAATTGAACCCAGTACCACACCTATTGCAGCATTTATTCAACCAATATCAAGACAGAAAACAACAACAACTCAAAACAAAACACAAAAACAAGGACAACAAATTTTTTAATGTGTGTTTTATTTCATTCTAAATTTATTTTTCTCATCAAAACCTTTACATCTTTTATCTGAGGTTAACACAGTCTCATCTAATTAACAGTAGTAGTAGTAGTAGTAGTGGTAAAATATGTGACGATTATGAGATTGGTAGTATTGGTGGTGGTCACAGGGGTTGATGATAATGGTGATAACAATGATGATAGTGATGATGATGATGATGACGATGATGATGATGAGGATGATGATTGCAGTAATCTTTTCTTTATCTATGCATTTGTTACACAGGCAGCAAAAATGCATGATGGCTATAATGATTATAGCTATAGTAATAATAATCTTTTCGAACACAGGCGTAAGGTCAGAAATTTAGGGAGAGGGGTTAAATCGATTAAATCGACCCATTACTTGACTGGCTCTTTATTTTATCAACCTCAGATGGATGAAAGGCAAATTTGACCCCCAAGTGGGATTTGAACTCACAATGTAAAGAGCTTTAACTAAATGCCTCTTAACAATTCTGCTCATATGTAACGATACTGATAGTGCTAGTTTTAGCACAAGGCCAGCAGTCTTGAGGAGGTAGTAAGTTGGATGCATCAACCCCAGCATTTTACTGGTTCTTTATTTTTATTGACCTCCCCTGTTATCTGAAGAATATATATTTTCTAATGCCCATAACTAGTAAGCATTCAAGTTTTTAGCTTACCAAATATGGAAACATTATGGGATAGATAATCTAAACAGTCAATCACATGGCTTGACCGTTTGTTTATACAATATAAATTAGTCTACATTTGAATTTGTTTTATCCTACACATTTCTAATATATACTACTTTGTCTTTCTATGTTGTATTGTCTGTTGTGTTTTTTAATCCTTTTTTTACCTGATTATATTGTTAGTATATATAATTAATTTCAATTCTTGTTACTTAGCTATTAATTTATCACATTAATAGCTTCAGTATATATCTACGAAACAACTGATATTGTAAGAAAAAAATAAGTTTGTCGAGTGATACTTATAAAACTTGTTTAAGCAGCAAATGTTTATTTTTTAATGATTAATGGTAATATTATAACTCTACTTATATATATGTGTATGTGTACACATGTATATAAATATATACACTCACACTCATATGCATACACACACAATCACAAATATACCTATATACATGCAAGAATACGCACCTACATATTATACATAGGTGCAGGTATGGTTGTGTGGTAAGAAGCTTGTTTCTCAACCACATGGTTCTGGGTTCAGTCTCACTGTGTGACACCTTGGGCAAGTATCTTCTACTATGGCCTTGGGCTGACCAAAGCCTTGTGAGTAGATTTGGCATACAGAAACTGAAAGAAGCCCATTGTATATATATATATATATATATATGTGTGTGTTTGTGTGTTTGTGTGTGTGTATGTGTGTGTCTCTGTGGCTGTGCTTGTCCTCTTCACTGTTTGATGACTAGTGTTGGTTTAGAATAAGTACTAGTCTTTAAGAAATAAGTCTTAGAGTCGATTTGTTCAGGTAAAACCCTTCAAGACAGTGCCCCAGCATGACCACAGTCAAATGACTGAAACAAGTAAAAGATAAAAGATTTAACTCTACAATATATACTTAAACCTTCACTCTTCCTACTGAAGTTTCTTACTGAAGAATGTAAGTCATTTATCTCTGCCTGACTCACAACAAATGAAATTGATTGTGGCTGAGAGATAAGCTGAGTGAAACTGAACTTATTTATATCTATTTGTAATTTACATCCATAATTATGATGCTCTCCCTCCTCTCACTAGATTCATTGCAGTGAAACACTCTTCTCTGCATTCTCTAGAGAGATAAAAAAAAAAAGAAAATGAATCATAACCTTAGCTTTTTAGCTTCATCCAGTATACTCCATTTTCTACAAGGAAATCAAAATGCTGACCTTCACTCTCTCAGCTTCGTCCACCACACTATCTCATCAGTTTTTGCCATGAGCACAAGTTAGAATCAAGTTGTCTCCTACTCATTTCCAAAGGACTACAAAGAGAGGAAGCTAATTAATTTAGTCACAGGTTATATCATGCTGATGATTTCTAAATAGGATGAAATAGTACTACACATGATTACCACCAATGAGAAATTGTAAGAACTTCTTGTTAAGTTAATAAGAATGTGAAATCAAATATATGAATTCTATGCATCTTTTTCCACATAATTCTTTAATTTCAAATTCAATTTTCTAATTCTGCCTTATATTATGAAGAAAACATTATCTGCCTTGCGATAGCTGCCCTCACTAGGGAAACCATGTGTACTTTTAAAGAGGAATTTGATGACAGTAGGATCCATTCCACAGTTGGTAGCAGCCATTTCCTATATAATTCCACAGATACTGAAGAATTTTGAGGAGTTTAGGTTTATCATTCACTATGCATTTTGGACCTGGGTGGCAGACAGCATTACTATGTCTGTAAAGCTTGATCCCCTCAATTTTTTAAGGAGTTCTAACACCACCAGAATACTAGAACGATGATGTTCTTTCTATATGAAACCACTTCATTCCTATGTCCCAATTCAACTGGCTTGCTCATGTGCACATCTGATGTCCACAGTAACGATACAGAGTCTAAAATGTATATAAATAAGAAGAGAGGTTACCTTCGGTGGACTGAACACATAATGTCCAAATAACTCCAGATTGTGATTATTCATCTAGGATTGGAGCCTGGTGTTGCCATCCGGTTTCACCAGTCCTCAGTCAAATCGTCCAACTCATGCTAGCATGGAAGGCGGACGTTAAACGACAACGATGATGATGATGATTTATGACCAGATTATGTTCTGATGATCCATCTTCTGAAGACGGATGATAATAGTATTAATAATGACAACTATGATGAAGTTTATTACTGCAATAGTTGATGATTATAACATTTATGACAATGACGACGATGATGATGATGTTAATGATAATCATAATAATAATAATAATAATAATAATAATAATTTTTTATATTGGAACAAAGCCACATTAATGATGATAATTATGATGATGATGATGATAATAATAATAATAATAATAATAATAATAATAATAATAATAATAATAATAAGCCTCTTGTATCCCTAAAATAGAAATTAGTTAGAAACTATTGATCCGATCAAAAATTAACATTAAGCTCATTTCTAATAATTAACGGTAAATTGCTTTCATCTTTGCATTGTGGCATTATTATTATTATTATCATTGTATCACTGTATTATTATTGTTGTTGTTGTTGTTAGAAGTTTGTTACATCTCTAAATTAAAGTCCCTGTGAAAATCCTCTTGAAAATTCTAGGTTGTTCGCAACAGGACCCAGTGGTCATGGCTGTGTCAGTGGTGGAGGTGGTGGTGGTGGTGATGGTGGTGGTGGTGGCGGTGGTGATGGTGGTGATGGTGATGATGGTATGGTATAGATAAGTGGGTTGGTGGGTGAATAGAAAGAGGAACTGCTTGTTAGTAAAGGGACGTGTATGAGGACTAAATGAAAGTATTGGGTGGAGATGGAATATCCAGGGGTGGATGGAAAGGTAGCTGATTGGCTGGGGGTACTGGGGTGGAATGAGGGTGGTGGATCAAGGGTGTAAGGAATATTTTAATTACTGTTATATTGTGTAGGGAGGAAGGAGTTATTGTTATTTTCCCCTCCTCCTTCTCCTTCTCCTCCTTTCTATGTGGGACCTTCTCGCCCTCTTTTAAGAATCATCAAAAGTTTTGACCACAAAGCAAAAAAAAAAAAAAATAAATAAATAAACAAAATGAATGATAAAATAAAACAAAAATAAATGAAGAAATATGATGGTGGGGATGATGATGCTGATGATGATAGCAGGGGAAGATGGGGAGGAGTGGGATGAGGGAGAAGAAGAGGATAGTGATATGAGAATGAAAGAACGGATTGAAAAACAAAGGCCATTCTATTGGATTTTGGGTTTGTTAATTAATGAAGGAAACTCCAAGAGATCAAAGAATTTTGTGTGTCCGTGTACATGTATGTGAGTATGTATATACGTGTGTGTGTGTGCTAATGTACATGTATGTGTGAGTGAAAAAGTTCTGATCAGAATAATGCTTCATCAAAGTTTCCTAAAGTTTTATTTTTTGTTGCCTTTTTTTTTTTTTTTTGTAGTCAGTCACCAAAAAGATTTCATGGAAGTTAACTTTGATTTCAATATTTTTTCATCAATCCAAATGACTGCCTAGAAAGACTGTTTTCTCTGTGATATTTTTTCCTGAAAGCTGATTGGATAGTTTACTGCTGGCTTTCAACTTTTCTGATGGTCACTTGTATGTAGGACTATCTAGAATGTCCTTCTGTTCTGCTCAACATACTGCCATATTGATAATATATATTAACATATTGTTGTGTTGACAGTGTATGTTAACATAGTGCTGTATTGATAGTATGCCAATATTTTGCATTGTTGACAGCATGTGTTAACATATAGTGTGTTGACAGTACACTGACATATTACTGTGTTGACAGTATATGTTAACATAGTGCTGTGTTGACATTATGCCAATATTTTGCGTTGTTGACAGCATGTGTTAACATATAGTGTGTTGACAGTACATTGACATATTGCTGTGTTGACAGTACATTGACATATTGCTGTGTTGACAGTATATGTTAACATAGTGCTGTGTTGACAATATGCTGACATTTTGCTTTGTTGACAGCGTGTGTTAACATATATTGTGTTGACAGTACATTGACATATTGCTGTGTTGACAGTATGTGTTAACATAGTGCTGTATTGATAATATGCCAATATTTTGCGTTGTTGACAGCATTTGTTAACATATAGTGTGTTAACAGTACATTGACATATTGCTGTGTTGATAGTACATTGATATATTGCTGAGTTGACAGTATATATTAGCATAGTGCTGTGTTGACAATATGCCAACATTTTGCTTTGTTGAAGCATGTGTTGACAGTACATTGACATATTGCTGTGTTGACAGTACGTGTTAATATTGCTGTGTTGATACTATGAATTAACAGTGTTGTATTGATAGTATGTGCTAATTGATAGTATATGCTAGTATGTTTTAATATAGTACTATGCTGACAGTATGCATTACATAGAATTATATTGTCCAGTATGTGTAAATTTAGTTGTATATTTAGAGTGTTAGGTAACACAGTGCAGTGTTGACAATATGTGTTAACATACAAGTATGTTGATCTATTTAAGGTAAATATTTTTGTTGTTAAAGTAACTAAAAAATATCACCTGATTGTGAAAAGGCCTTTTGTTGATAATGCACTTTATCAATACCTATTGCCTTCACAATATGTATGTGTAACATAGTGCCATATTTTCAGCGTGTGTTAACTTAGTACTTTATTGTCTGTATTATGTTAGCATAGTACAATTTGTATTAACATTGTTCAGTTTGTGTTGGCAGTATTTAACACAGTGCTTAAAAGTATATGATAGTATATCACTGTGTTGGCAGTATATGTTACCATAGTAAGGTTGTTATGGAAATTTGTCAACATAGTGATGTATCACTAATATCTGTCATCAAAATAGTGTGTGTTGTCAATGACAACATTGTATGTTGCTGCTGAGAAGCAGTGCCTTCCTAAATAAACTACTCTGCATTTGCAAGATAGTAGGGTGTCATTTAACTAGAAGGTAAATGCACACCTTTTGATGGCTATTCCTAGTAGGTTGAGTGACCACAAGTGTGCTTATGCACACACACACACACACAAAGTTATCGATTAATTTATCCTTGCTACCCAATGTTCCTGGTGGGGTTGAATCTTGAGGCACCTCCATAGGAACCTATCAGAAGGAACTGTTATCACACTTTCTGACTGGATTTCCAAGCATGACCAACCAAAACTATTGGATATTATCCAACTTTCTTGTTTTTTGTCTAACCCTATGTTGGTTCAGCTTGAAGATTCCATCTTGTAATTCTTTCTTGTGACATTCTAGTTACATGTCCACAGTACAGGAGCTGCAACCACTTAATGTAGATAGGTAATGGTTCAACCTAGAGCAACTCCCTGATCTCTGAGCTATGCACCATTGAGTAACATTACACTAGAGATCTTTCAGAAGAACTCCATTTTGGTCAATTGTATTTGCAGTCTTTAAGTTGTTACCAATATTCATGACCATAGGTGAGGGTGGCCATGAAAACCAAACTGAAAATAGTGAATTTAGCTTTTTTTACCACCATCTCCTCTTCTGAGGACTGAATGATAGAGCTTGTGGATTATTGTGCCAGCATCTGCAGTTCTAGCACAAACATGCAAGCATGCACACATACATGCACATGCATGTATACGTGCATACACACATACACACACATTCATCATGATTGCCATTTTTAACATCCCCTGTTTCTATGAGTGCTTGCTTGGGTCAAATGGAATTCATTGAGACATATTTTCTACAGACAGATGCCCTGCCTCTCATCAGTCCTTACTTGTTTCTAAGTACAATAAAGTTTTACCATGGCTGGACATATTTGGATGGAAGAACAGAAATGACTGACATTTCTTGTATAACTGTGACACTAATATTCAACTACAGTGTAATGTCAACACAAAAAGACATACACACATTCATGTACACTCACAGATATGCATACATTTACACATGCCCACACATATGATGGCCATTCACTCGTGACCGAGGAAGACCATTGCTGACCTTTAGGAACATTGTGTGCTCTAGAACTAACTTATATTTTGCATTTGCAGCTCTGTTGGTGGCCAATGAGCATACACGACTGAAAACACTGCAGACCAAACTCTCCCCATTCACTATGCTAGCAGAATACGTGATCTCTCAAAGGTGTCGAGCCCCTCCTTAACCTGCTTCCTCCATCTGTGGTAATGACAAGCATTGTTCTCCCAGTTAGTCGCCTGCATATCACAGGCCTTTAATGAGGACTTGACACAGTCCTTAAATCGCAGCCTTGGTTTCTGCTGAGGTCTCTTTCCACTAAAAAGTTTCCCCATATGGCATCTGTTTAGGGATCTTGCTATCCTTCAATCTAATAAGGTGTCCAGTCCAATGGAACCAGTGCTTGTGCACCATTGCCTCAATACTCAAGATATCAGCTTCCCTCAGGACCTGTATATCTGGAGTTTTGGGATAAACAGGGACTTTATATCACGCAAGCACTCATTTTATGTACAAATGTGATCACACAACAACATGGATGCATCCAAGGTTTAAAGTTGGACACTTGCTGGATTATGTCATCATCCACAAGCATGACATCTATGACATTTGTAATGTGAAGACCTTTTATGGATCGCACACACATATACATGCATCATGTCTACATACATGGCATGATGGCTGTCTACTCATTAGACGAGAATAACCATCCCTGGCATTAGTATCAGCAATGCCTGTGCAAGTGTTTTAAGTCGAGTGTGGCTTGCTCAAAACCACAGTGACTAATGCTAGTAAAACCGAGAAACCCAGAGACAAACAAAGTGCATGATATCTTGGTCAGTAGAGCAGCAGCTTTTATATGTGATTTTTACTTCCCTTAAAGAGATGCCTTAACAAAGACCAGGGGTCGGTCATTCCTAGTGGGCTTACTGTGCTCTTGGACACTAACCTGAATATTTCTATGTCCCAGTGCATACTTGCCCAGCATGCATATCATCATCATCATCATCATCATCATCATCATCATTGTTTAACGTCCGCTTTTCATGCTAGCATGGGTTGGACGATTTGACTGAGGACTGGTGAAACCGGATGGCAACACCAGGCTCCAATCTAATTTGGCAGAGTTTCTACAGCTGGATGCCCTTCCTAACGCCAACCACTCAGAGAGTGTAGTGGGTGCTTTTATGTGTCACCCGCACGAAGGCCAGTCAGGTGGCACTGGCAACGGCCACGCTCAAAATGGTGTCTTTCATGTGCCACCCGCACAAGAGCCAGTCCAGGGGCACTGGCAACGATCCAAAACTGAAAGTAGTGATTCTGAAGAAATTGAAAGCAGCGACAGCGACGTTGATTTTACACCAGAATGGAGTAAAAATCTTTTTACTAACAAATTTTCTGAGACAGGGTCTACCCATAGTCTTTTGCAGGAAAGTTGTTTAATGAAACTAGTCCAAATTCATGCTTATTTTAGAATTGAAACTCATGCGGGGTGTATTTTGGTCAGAAATATAGTAATGAAAGGGTTATACCTTAAATATCCTGAGATACACCTCATTGAAACGCAGCATACAATACTAACACATCACAACCAATATCCAAAACTGCATGACTCACTGGGTGATCAGAAAAGATATTTTATTCACAATCTAATTCAGTGAACGGGTCATGCCTCATCATATCACCTTATATGGAGAAGCCTCCACCACACACCATCAATATTGATCTATACTTCCTCAAATTTTGATTTCTATACTCAAGTTTACAATCCAACTCCACTTACAAATTCAAACAGCCAGTATGCATAACACAAACAGCCCAAAGACAGTTACGGTAATACAAGAGTCACTTACTTAAATCAATAAATAGTCCTTTCTGCTATGGGCACAAGGCCTGAAATTTTGAGGGAGAGGATAAGCCAATTACACTGACCCCCCCAGTGCTCGCCTAACACTTATTTTATCAACACCAAAAGGAATTATAACTCAGAATGCAAAGTTGGACGAAATGCCGCTAATCATTTTGTCTGGCATGCCAACAGTTCTGCCAGTTTGCTGCTTTATTTCAATAAATAATGGTAACTAAATCACCTCTAGATGTGACAGAAAGCAAGTGAACCACTAACAGTACAATAACTATGTACTACTGCAAACACACACATACATACATGTATATATATATATATATATATATATATATATACACATACATACATATATATATATATATATATATATATATATATATATATATATATATATATATATATATATATACATACATATATACTCATTATTGGATGGCTGTTGACTCTCTTAAGTTCCTTCATCCATTGACAAATTTTACCTTCCATTCCACTGGGTCTCCAATAAATCACCTTCCACAACAAGCAAGATTGTTGAGGTTACTGGTTTAGTCACCAGTGACACAGCCATGTGACAGGTTGTACTGGATCACATGTTACCTGTAGTGCTCGAGACTGATCTGACCATACATACACGCATACACACATACATACACACATAAACATACATATATACATAAAACAAAACACACAAATCTGCACATATACATACATACATATGTACAAAAATAGCCTGTTGATATTGAAATTCCAGTGAAGGAGCCTTGGATCTAGGTTAGAAACCGGTTCTTTCTCTATTGGCAAGAAATCCTGAAATAAAACTGAATAAGGACACACACATACACACACACATGTACACTTCTTTCAGCTTCCACCAGCTTAATCCTTGTTCAGGGTGCTCTGCAGTGGGACTGAACCTGAAATTATGTAATTTGGAAATAATCCATTACCAACACATGTTTCAATGTTTTTATACATAGATGTTTTTTTTATATTTTACTTTTTTTGCAAGTGTCTGTTTGTTTGTGTGTGTGAGTGTGCGTTTTTCTATCATTTCTCACATTGTGTGAATATAAATATATAGGTATATATTTGCGTGTGGTCATGTGTGTGTATGTACATGTCTGTGTGTGTACACACACATATCCATATCTATGCCTATATATTTATATTCACATGCTTTCGCACAGCGTGGGAGGTAGAACAAAGATGACAGAAAGGAAGAGAAAAGTGAGTGAGACGAGGGGTCGTAAGGAGAGAAAGAAAGAGACAGTTTGTAGTAGACGAGAGAAAGGATAAGAAAGAATGGACAGATAGCTAGATAGAAAGAGAGAGAGAGAGTGGGAGAGAGAGAGAGAGAGAGTGGGAGAGAGAGAGAGAGAGAGTGAGAGTGAGAGAAAGAGAGTGAGAGAAAGAGAGTGAGAGAGTGTCTATTTTTAGTTTGTCAGTTCAGTTATTGATCTTGTCATGGTTCTTGTAACTAATCAATGTATTGTATTGGTGTTGGTAATTGTGGTGATGGCTGTAGTGTTGGGGAGGAGTATTGGCAGTGGTGGTAGTGATCGAAGCATTGTTGTTGGCAGTGCTGATAGTGATGTGGTTAGGGTGGCAGTGTTGGTGTTGATGCTGATGCTGATGTTGATGTTGGTGGTGGTGGTGGTGGTGGTGGTGGTGGTGGTGGTGGAGATAAAAATCTCCTTTGTTTGGTATTGGTTTGGTCTGGAAGAAGAAGCTTGTATCCATGGCCTTTGCATGTCCTCCAAGATTGGTGAGATTAACGCTGCTAATATTCCACTTGAACTGTTGCAAGTCAGTGATTACACAGAAAACACGGACAACGGGGTGGAAGTGGGGGAAATTTCCAGTGGGAAAGCATTCTGAGGAGGAAGGATTGAGCATAGTGGTTAAGGCATGGATTGAGAATGTCTGAGTGGACATGGCCTGAGATCAAACTACCTCTAAGAAGCAGAGGATACTATAATAGCAGTAGAAAAGGGAGAGGGAGAGAGAGAGCGAGAGAGAGAAAGAGAGAGAAAGAGAGAGAGAAAGAGATAGAGAGAGAGAGAGAGAGAGAGAACATAGTTTGAGGGTTAGAGGCTGGAGTATGTCTGTGAGTCACTTTATGTTAATCTGTCAGGTGACCCATTTTGGGGTATGATTACAAATGTCTATGTTAGGGAGCAATGCTATACTGTGGGTTTCACCTAAACTTTATAAATGTCTTGGGATTGTTGAGTGAAATATTTTCTGATTCTAAAGAGGCAGGTTAGTCTTTGGGTTGTAGGTTTTGCTATTTTAAGGACCTGAGATCCTAAAGATCTCTCATGTCCTTCATGGTGAGGACTAGCATTTAACCCTTTCATTACCAACCTGGCTGAAACCGGCTCTGGCTCTGTAGTACAAATGTCTTGTTTACATAAGTTTTGAATTAAAATCTCCCACCAAACCTTAGTCACAATTTATGTTCCTAACACTAGCTGAATGATAACTAAGTTATTTTGCTAAATTCTTTGCTATATTTAAAGTAATTGAAAGAATCACAGAGCATCTCAAAATAAACACAGTAACAAAAGGGTTAAGGTGAGCTTTTAGGGTTCCTGCTATGTACTGTCGATGTTTTTGCAGTGGAGAGGTGTGATATTTTTTGATGTATGCAGTGATTCTGTTTTTATCTTTTGCTGTTAGTGACGACAAGATCTGCATGACTGCTTGGGAGGAATGTTTTTGAGTTGTCTGTTCATAAATTCAATGCAAATTTAATGTGAAGCATTTAAGTTGTATGTGGACAACATTTGGATGAGGAATATTAGAGGAGAATGAAGGATTGTGTTGTCAGCATAAGAGTGGATGTAACAGCAAATAGGTTGATGTAAAGGTGGAAGAGTGTGTGGAAAAAAACCTAAATCATGGAACACACCAGAGTTGATGGAATAAGAATTAAAAATGGAATTCAGTCAGCACAGGCTATGATACTGAGATATAGCAAGAAGAGATGAGAGGGAGATAGGGGTCATAGGTGGTAAATATTAGTTTCAAATTTTGACATGGGGCCAGCAAGCTTGGGTCAAGGGGTAGGTTGATTATATCGACTCCAATGCTTGACTGGTGCTCATTATAATGACCCTGAAAGGATGAAGGGCAAATCAACCTTGCCAGAAATTGAACCCAAAACATAATAATGAATGAAATGCTGTGAAGCACTTTTCCTGGGGTGCTAATAATTCTTATTTCTTTATTAATCACAAGGGGCTAAACATAGAGGGGACAAACGGAGATTAAGTCAATTTCATTGACTCCAGTGCTTAACTGGTACTTAATTTATCGACCCTGAAAGATGAAAGGTAAAGTCGACCTCGGCGGAATTTGCACTCAGAGCATAACGGCAGACGAAATACCACTAAGCATTTCACCCAGCTTGCTAACGTTTCTGCCAGCTCGCCGCCTTAATTAATGATTATTAATGATTCTGCCAGCTCACCAGCTTAATAGATGATAAATTTTGATAGGAGATTCACATCCAGACATGGTCCGAAGCTTTGCTGCTTTCATCAAATATCTTGAAGGCAAAAGCCAACTGGTCAGTGACATAGGAGAGTGGTTCTGCAGTAGATCAGGCTTATGAGAGCCATTTCATGAGTGTCTTGAATTGTAAGACTTATGAGGCTAGTTACCTGGTTCCCATAGCATACAAGCAGCTGAGATCTTGACATTGCCCCTGAACAGTATGTCAGTTTCTTACAGGGTTACTCATTTAAAGTCGAATAGACCGGAACAGTGTGAACTGAAGTGTTTTGCTCAAGAACACATTGGACTGCCTGGAGGAGGAAATAAATCCAAGGAGTTGCAGAAGGTTGTTGTTAATCAATGCCTCCATTAATTTTGAGATATCAGAAGCTTGTGTGAAAGGGCACGTGTTGATAGGGCCAGAGTTTTTTTTCTTTCTTGGGAATGAGATGTTTGTGTGTATTCCTGTTGACAGAAAGAAATTGAAGGGTTTGGTAAGGCTAGTTAATAACTAGCTTTGGGGTGCACTGTTTGGCGTGCAACGGAAGGGATAATATCAGGGCCAGTGGATTTGTTAGTTTTGGTGGGGGGGGGGGTAACTTGGAATCTGGTTGTGGTGTTTCATTATTCAAATCCCTCTCAAATCTCAAACAAGCCCTAAAATAAAAGGACAAATTAAATAATGTAGGGTTTTATGCACAAACTTATATACAAAATATTAGGACAGTCAAGACTAGAACACCTTTTGGTCATAGGTCCACTTGATGAAAGCTGACCTGGGGTTAAACAACAACAATGGCTACTACTGCTTATTATACTGGCCGCCATTGTTTTTACATCACCAACCACATTGCTATAACCACCACCGTTAACACCCCCATTTTTACTTACACCACCACCATCACAACAACAACAACAACAACAACTACTACTACTACTACTACTACTTTCATCACAACAATCACTATCATTACAACTGCCACCACCACCACCACCACCACCACTACAATCACCAGTTCTGCTACTATTACTGCAAAATTTCACATTTACAATAAAAAAGGCTTCCTCACAACACATAGCAATGATGATGGTGATGATGATGATGGTGATGGTGGTGGTGGTGGTGGTGGTGGTGATGGTGATGATGTCTGTGACGTGATTATTGAAGATGCTGCTGCTGCTCCTTTTGATGCTGATTATGTGACAAGTAGTTACAGATGATGATGATGATGATGATGATGATGCAGATTATAAATGCCATGTTTATCTGTTGTTTTCTCAATTTGTCAAAATATCTTTTAAAAACATTTCACTTGGATTTAGTTGAAGAATTCATCCTGAAAGATTAATAAAAATATTCAGTTGAGATGGGGTGGGAATGGGAGGATGATAGAGGGGGGAGGTGTTGGTGGGGGAGGGGGGGACTAAACTAATAATTTAGAGGTGTGTTGCTTGAAATATGCTGGATGTCCAGCAGTAAGGGGACTGTACTGTAGCAACTTAGGGGTTGTGGTTTGAAATATGCTGGACATTGAGTGGCAGAAGTAGGACGTGATGTGTGGCTGGAAATACTCCCTTGTTTTCTGGGGGTAGCACAGTCGCATTAGTAGCCAAGAGGTGTGTGCTTTTAAATATGCTTCTTCTGCCCTTGCCTATCTTTTCTCCTTTTACTTGTTGCAGTCATTAGACTGCGGTCATGCTGGGGCACTGCTTCAAGGAATTTTAGTCGAATGAATCGACCCTAATGCCTATCTACTCTTTAAGCCTGGTACTTATTCTGATGGTCTCCTTTGTCAAGCGGCCGTGGAGGACAAACACAGACACACACACACATACACACACACACACAATGGGTTTATTTTGGTTTCTGTCTACAAATCTTTTCACAAGGACTTGGTTGGCCTGAGGCCAAAGTAGAAAACTCTTGCCCAAGGTGCCACACAGTGGGACTGAGCCTGGAGCCATGACATTGGGAAGCAAACTTCTTACAACACAGCCATGCTTGCAAATGTTACAAATGTCTGCACAGCTCTGTCAGCCCTAATCCAGCGCCGGCACTCTTATCACCAAAGCGTTCCAGCCATGACCATTCTATATATTACATATCTATGACTTTATTGGTCAATGTTCTCTTCCCTGTTTTAAGACAGTAGGGTGTAACCTGGGGGATATTTGACTGTGGTGATGGTGGTAGTAGGAGATGTTATAGATGGTGTTGATGGCAGTGTAGGTAGTGTTGGTAATGCTGGTGATGATGATGATGATGATTATCATCATCGTTTAACGCCCACCTTCCATGCTGGCATGCTTGGGATAGTTTGACAAGAGCCAGCCAGGCAGAAGCCTGCACCAGACTTCTGTGACTGTTTTGGCAGGATCGTTACAGATGGATGTCCTTCATAACCCTAACCACTCAGCAGAGTGGACTTAGTGCTTTTTACGTGGCACAAGCACAGGCAAGGTCAGTTTTGGCAAGGTTTTCACAGCTGGATGCCCTTCCAAATGCCAACCACTTTACAGTGTAGATTGGGCACTTTTAAGTGGCATCTGCACTGACAGGGACACCAAGTAACCTGCAAGACAAAAAAGAAAATACTCTTTTGAGAGGGGTGAGGGCATTGGAGGAGGTGATCTTGTGTTGGATGATGAAAGGTTATAGTAAGGTAGAGAGACAAAAACAGGTGTCTTGCTGTAGAGGAGATGCAAGGTTACCTGGCCAGAAAGAGAGAGAGAGATCTAGAATGAAGACAGAAACAGGTGCACTGCCACAAAAGGAATACCCAACCTGAGGGAAGTGCAGAAGGAGAGAGAGAGATGGTGGCAAAGTGCCGGGCATATGCAATGATACAGTGTGACAGAAGGTGGGTGGAACACACGTTGGAAGCTAGTGGATAGCAATGATACAATGGCACAGGGCCAAGAGGACAAGATTGGGGAGTGGGAGGTAGGCATGAAGTGGAAATGTGAGGAGAGAAGAGATGTAGCGGTGTAGTTTGGTTTTTTGTGGTAGAGTGTGTGAGAAATTTTCTTGTTAAGTGTCGGTGGGGCACGCAGTGCTTCTAGAACTCAGTTTTGCTGACGTAGGTAGGTCTTTTGAAGAACTTCATATCACCAGATATTTTGGTCCGTTGTCATTTCCTCCTTGAGACCCAACATCACACGTCTTCCTGGATCTCCCTCTTCTGCGGGTGCCATCTGCTTTCAGTGATCAGCACTTCTTCATGCAGCTGTCTTCATTCATACACATCACATGTCCAAACTGACGTAGTCTTCTCTCTTGCATGCTACATTTGACACCTCTTATGCCCAGTTTGTCTCTCAATACACTTGCACTTTGTTGTAGATGTGCACTAGTGTTGCACATCCAATGGAGCATACTGCCTTCATTTCTCTCCAGTCTACGTATGTCTTCTGCATTCAGAGCCCATGTTTCACTACCATGGAATATAGCTGTTTTCACACAAGCATCATATAGTCTACCTTTCACTCTGAGAGAAAGTCCTTGTTAGTGTTAATAGTTTCCAGTGGTGGTGGTAATGGTTTTTGAGGTTGTTTAACTACAGATCAACTCTAATTTAGCTGACATATATTGAATGACATTCCAACTGTGGCAAACTCTCATTTTTAGTGAATATAGGACTACATCTGATTTTGGGTGTCTAGGTTACATTTCAATGATGCCAGTGTACTGGTGTTTTCGTACTTGTGTACAGGTGTCTTCCATGAAGGAAAAGTGAAGGGTATCATTATAAATGTGAGAGAGGCTGTATTTAGAATTAGTATGCATTTTGGGCTAAACAATTATAAGACATTGAAAACTTCATGCAATTTCATGGTTACAGTCTTGGTAGTGTGTAGAATTTTTCATGAGCCATAGTTTGTCTTCTATTTTTCACTATTTAACATTCATCTTTCCCTGCTAAATTGAATGAGATATTTTGTTGAAATTGTTGTTTTTACAGCGAGATAGATACCTTTATCTCGTTATAACTGCCACTTGCTTTTGTAGTTAGGCAAAGTTATATACCATATTATATGTGTTTGTCGTCAAGGCAAAGTTACATACCATATTATATGTGATTGTTGTCACACTACAATAGCTGCTGCCATAAGATTGGGTATTATGACTCTATTTATATCTAGCAACTATAGTTTCTGAGACTGTTGTTGATCAGAGTTAACTATAGTGGAAATAAAACAGATGTGATGTTTGCTGCCGTGTCAAGAGATAGTGAAAAGACTAATATATTTAAGCTTGTTTTGTGATGGGGTTTCCGTAGACTTGCTGTTATTACTGTTGTAGGGATGGTGTTCTGATGGAGCAAGTGTTTTTTGTTGTAGAGTTCTCAGGTAACTTTGGTAAATTTTCTTTGATTAGGTTGTTGTTATAGGGGTGATAAGTTGGCCATTAAGTACTGGTCTGTTGATAATTGTTTAATGATGACCACCCAGTCTTTGTGGTGATCTTACTAAGATGGGGACAGTTAATGATTAACATAAGAATTAGTTGGGTGTAGTTTATTAATGACCAGTCTTTGTGGTAGTTGAGTCACAGAGGGACATTTAATAACTCATTTAATAACTCACTTGTTGAGTAGGAGGCTGCACAGTCACACTAGTAACTAGCATCAATGTATCCTGTTAAGAAGGGATATGATGTTGCTAAATTACATAGACAAAGCCTCGTATGTCATGTTTGTTTTTATCTGCTGGGTCTGGAGGAAGGGGTTATGCCCAGGCTCTTCACAGACCCTATGAAATTGTAGAGTCCTGGAAAGACATAACTCTGCTGGAAAGACATAACTAGAAAGGAGACACCAGAGGAACAATGTTCTGAGTAGGAAGGATAGGAGGCAGTGGTTAATGTGGACCTGATGGATATGTGAGGACACAACAAGAGTAAAAGAAAAAGAAGAGAGACAGAGGAAATCAGGAATGCCTGAGTGGAAGAGGTACAAACCCAGCTCAGAACAGCAGAGGCTATTGTAATTTTAGTAGAAAATGCAAAGCAAGGAGACAACACATGTAGAATAGAGGATAGAGGGTGTCTGTGAATGAGTTTATGCCAGTCAGTCAGGTGTTCTTAGTCTGGATGTACTCTAGAGAGTCTGTGAATGTAGCAGTAAAATCCTCCCAGATGGGGGAAATGAATTCCATCATGGGCTTCAGCTGAGCTTAGTAGAATGTCAATAACTGTTGGGAGCTGAAGTATTTTCTGAACCTGAAGTGAAGGGGTAGTCATTGGGATGTGGTGTAAGCTATGTTAAGGAGGTGCTTTTACCAGGAGAGATACTAGGTGACATTGAGGCCCAACATTGAGAGCAGCCATAAAGGTTCTAACTGCATGCTGCTCATGATGTTTTCATGAAAGAGTAGTGTTTGTACTTTTTGCTGTTGGAAGATAAGTTTGGCATATCTCTATCAGCAATTGCCTTTTTGATCACTTTTAAGGTTCATGGAATCAGTGGAGGTCTTGTGTGGTGACTAGATTGCAAGTAGATAATTTCTGGTTGGAGAAGATAAAGAATCGTGAAGGGTAGTATCATGTGTGCAAGAGTGGACATTGTTGGATGTGATGGTAAATAAGTCATTGATATGTATAAGAGGAAGGGAGTTGGGGACAAAACTGAAACTTGGGTATTCCTGAGTTGATGAAATGAAGAATGGAAAGGGCTTTCTCAACAATTGCTGCAATAGTGAGATCAGATAGGAAGCTACCAATCCAAAAGATGAGAGACAGAAAGCACCCGTATCCCTGGATTTTCAATAGGAGATTTGCATGCCATATATGGTTGAAAGCTTTGCTGATAATGTTGAGGCTGACAAAATTGCTTTCACCAAATTTCAATAAGAGGGATGCTCAGTTGTTAGTGATATAAGGAAGTAGATCACCTGTGGATCTAGTTTTATGGGAACTGTACTGGTAGTCATTAAAGAAAATGAGTGAGAGAAAGAGAAAGAAAGAGAGAGGTGGGAATTTAGATGCAGTACATCATTACAAACAACAATCTCCATTACTTAAGAAATATAACTAGTGAGTGTTAATAGGTGACAGCAGGTCTGAGGTGGTTACCTTTGTTAGGAGTGGGATACACTAGATTGTGTTACCAAGGACCATGGTATATCCCTGGAGAGTAGAAGATATTAAAAAGACATTGAATGGTGTAGTCCCAATTAATTGTTTAGTGGTTCTGTAGTGCTTGTGTAATGGTGGTTATGTTGTGGTCATGTAGTGGTACTTAGGGTCTGCGTGATGGCTATGTGGTGGTTGTGTAGTGATAGTTTTAAGCATCTAACTGATTAGTTGGTATGTTTGAAAGAAGGTTAATTGGCAGACGTTTCTGATTGGTTGGTTGGACTACACACACACATATATGTATATATATATATATATGTATATATATATATATATATATATATATATATATATATATATATATATATATATATATATATATATATATATATATATATATATATGTATATATATGTATATATATATATGTACACACACACACACACACAGTGTTTTAGTGTGCAATCATTTGTGTACTTTGTGTTGCGGTGCTTGAGGTTGTTTCAGAGATGAGTGGTTAGTTTTGATTGGTGGTTGTCTAAATTGTTGCTATGATGGCAGAGAAAGGTTGTCCTTTGGAATCAACCATCCTTCTGTCAAAAAGAATCAGGTTGATTGGCAGAATTAGAAGAATCTGACATTTTGGATTGTCTTCAGCAAGTCAAAGAGAAGAACACTGCCATCTCCCAGAATCTATGATTCATGATTTTTCCTCTTAAGTTAACTCAAGGATAAGAGCAAGAAATCTCCATAGAGGGGGGGGGGGAGCTGGGGGATAGGGTGGTGGTGGTGAGGAGAGGAATCGAAGAAGGAGAAGATGTGGCAACAACAAGTATAGCAACAGAAGCAACAGCAACAAGAACGAGGACAACAACGACTGCAACGAAATGAATGAAATGAAAAATAAAAGCAGAATTGACAGCAACACATAGGAAGGAACAAAGAAAATATTTAAGGGGAAAGTTACGACTTTCAGTTTTACTGATCACCATCAATACCATCACTGCCACACCACACTATTACCATCAATGCCGTAATTGACACACTCCCTCTGCCACTACCACCCCTATTATAATCTTCATCATCATCATCATCATCATCGTCGTCATCATCTCTACTACCACCGTGTTTAACAGGTTATCTGGTTTAATGTCTCCATCATCAACACCATATTGTTGGGGGTAGTTTTTTAATCGAGTTCACTCAGTCCACAAACTCTCTAGCCATTTTTCTGTAGAGACTGAGGTACAAATGTGGCTGTGTGGCTAAGTTTGCTTCCCCACACATGGTTCTGAGTTCAGTTCTACTGCATGGCACGTTAGCAAATGTTATCTTACTATAGCCCTGGGCTGACCAAAGCCTTATAAGTGGTTTTGGTTGACAGAAACTAAAAGCCCATTCTCTGTGAGTATGTGTGTTTGTGTGAGAGAGAGAGAGAGAGAGAGAGAGAGAGAGAGAGAGAGAGAGAGAGAGAGAGAGAAAGACAGAGAGTATATATATGTGTGTGTGTGTGTGTGTGTTAGAAGGCATGTGGCCTAGTGGTTAGGGTATTGCATTCATGATCATGACCACAAGATTCTGGGTTCAATTCCTGCACTGGGCAGTGTTTTGTGTTCTTGAGCAAAACACAATTTTGTTTTTCATATCCCAATCCACTCAACTGTAAATGAATAACTCCTGCAACAGTCTAGCTTTCTTATCAAGAGGAATATCAGTCCACTTGCCTTGCCAGTGGGATGGCATCATTCGAAAGGTAAAACGATGCGAAGTGCATTGTGACCAGCAATGTATAACAACATCCGATAGGCTGGTCAGTCACATGGTTACATGATATGTATATATGTATGTGTGTGTGAGTGTGTGTTTTTCATCATCATCATCATTATCATCATAATTTAACAGCCATTGTCCATGCTGACATGGGTTAGATGGTTTGACCAAGGCTGGTAAGCTGGAAGGCTGCACCAGACTCCAGTCTGATTTGGCATGGTTTTCTACGGCTGGATGCTCTTCCTGATGCCAACCACTCTGAGAGTGTAATGGGTGCTTTTATGTGCTGCTGGCACGGGTGCCATTTTGCGTGACACCAGTATCTGTCATGACTGTGATTTTGCTCGGCTTGACGAGTCTTCTCAAGCATGACATAATGCCAAAGGTCTCGCTCATTGCCTGTGTGAGGCCCAACACTCAAAAGGAATTCAGCCACTTTGCCTGCATGAGGCCCAATGCTCAAAAGGAACTCAACCACTTTGTCTTCACGAGGCCCAATGCTCCAAAGGAACTCTCCCACTTTGCCTCCGTGAGGCCATGTGTGTGTATTTGAATGTATACGTATAAGTGTGAGAATGAGCATTTTGTATTTCCTTGTCTTGATATTACGTGAATTGTTGTAAATAAATGCCATTTATCTCAAGTATTCAAGATGAACATCAACCACCATAATCTCACTATCTACTTAATCAAACATTCGACTATTTGTCATCAAAAGTGATGGAAATTCCATCATAGCAAGCTATTCTAGCACTAAACGCAATAGCAAGGTCTCTACTAGGTTGCTCAACCTGCTAGAAATAGTAACCAAATCATTCTCTACCATTTTTAATTTGAAGTCAATTATTAACAGACGGAATGGTTATTGTTAGAAATATCTTTGGTCATAGCTCTGCTTGATCTAAGTTAATCCAAAGCTGAACAACAACAGCAAAGATTGATACCCAACTGGTTTCCAGTTTGGCCATGAATGGCCAAATTTTCAAAGACTTACCTCTCATTCATCTAACTCCCATTGTATTGAACACACTAGTGAATGACATTCTTAGAAGCATGACAAATTCTAAAGCAAATTTTAAAACTTCCCTTTCTATATGTTTTTAAAATGTTTTAATAAAATTTAAATCCAACGCTATATTTCATTGCTGGCATTATTTTGAAAAACTGACTATTCCAGAAGTAGATTGTATTTTTTTCATATGCATAATTTTGTCTGTGAATCATCTCCACAGAAAATAACAGCAATATTAAAAATAGCTCAGTACTCAACTGTCAAAATTAGCATATTCATAGCTTAATGTATATTTTAGGACAAAATATAGTCAATCAAAACCATTCATACATACACACACACATATACATACATACATACATACATACATACATACATACATGCTCTTTTACTCTTTCACTGTTTCACTTGTTTTAGTCATCTGACTCTGGCCATGCTGGAGCAATGCCTTTAGTTGAAAAAATCAACCCTAGGACTTATTCTTTGTAAGCCTAGTACTTATTCCATCAGTCTCTTTTGCCGAACCATTAAGTTATGTGTGTGTGTGTGTGTGTGTGTGTGTGTGTGTGTGTGTGTTCTTGTACTCATTTCAGCCATGTAGCTGCAGTCATATATATATATATATATATATATATATATATATAAAGAGAGAGAGAGAGGGGGGGAGAGGGAGGGAGGAGAGTGTTAAGTCTAAACTTGGCAGTTAGCATGAAAGGAAGAGAAAACATGGTATTCCACTCAAAATTAAAAGTATTTTAAAATTCGAAAAATATCAACTAGATTATGGCTGGGAGACAACTGTTCACTCAATGTAGCCACTCTCTGCTTCATCAGGGCTTCAAGACAGCTCTGGAACCTGGTGCATGCATTCCTGCATTCCTCACTGTGACTCTGGAAACATCTTTGAACACCTCCTTGATCTTGGTCACCAGCATGGCCTTACTGTTGTGTTGCAGGCAGAGCAGTTGATGTCTTTTGAAATTGCACCCCGTACATTGTAATCCATGGGATTATAATCAGTGGAACTGATGAAGTCAGGGGCTGGTAAAGTCATGAAAATTCTCTGATAGCTGCTCCTGACTCTCATGGCAAGGAGCTGAATCCTGCTGCCACACATATGGCCTTCAAGTGGCAACCATTTCCATCCAGAGTTTGACCACAGTCTCCAGTAGCTTCACAAAGGTGTCTGAATTGAGCCTAAGGCTCTGTTCAAAAATTTGAAGTGGCATCACATCACCCTTACTAAGGTGACATTACAGTGTGGGGGAAAATGGTTTTCATGATACAACGGGACATGACATAGGCAGTAGGCAGGTTACCGGTTCTGGGTGTTGTACAAGTGATCCTAGCAGAAGTTCTTTTCATCTGAGAAAAACCGGGTCATCTCTGACTCCACAGGATCCCTCAGCTTGTTCAAAGTCTCTTTGCTTTTCATCAAGCAGTACTTCTGGGCCTTGGTTGTCAGAATTTGTTTCTTGTACCTCGTGCATGAGTCCTCCTTTAAGGCCAGCTTCATGATGTCAATAGCATTACCCATCTCTCTCACCAAAGTCCAAATTCCCTTTCTTGGATCTTCCATCACTTTGTCTTGCAATTCTTGGATGAATTCTGGCTTGCAGACACAGTCAGAACATCTGCTGTATCCCTTCCTGCTGGCCATGGTTTCATAGTCTTCATTGCATAGCTCTCCATATCACATCTTACAGACTTTACAGTGTTCACAGAGCATTGAATAGCAGTCATAACATTGACATTTTGATACTCGAGTGCGAATCATCATGATAGAGGTAACTCTTTTCCAATATCCAGATGGCTTCCAGTACTCCATGTCAGTTAACTTTTTCTCAACTACAACTTTAATCCTTATGCTCTCCAGTGCTGTTGACTGTTCACCAATACATTAAGCTGTTCCTGAAAAAGAAATGTATATATATATATATATATATATATATATATATAGAGAGAGAGAGAGAGAGAGATATACAAATCAAAATAGTTTGATTCAAACTCCTTGGTACTCTGAGTTTCAAGTGTGATGCTAATCTTCAGCCAATGGTATGTACACACACACACACACGTACGTACGTATATATATGTATAATTGCTACAAGGCAAAAAAGAGAGACAAAAGTAAGTACTGAATACTGGACTCTTCAAAGCTCATGAATCATTACTCTGAGTTTCTCACTTCCTTCTGAAAGTTATGGACCACAGAAGAAAGAAACCAATACATATCATAAAGCATTCAGGAAATAATTGAATATCATGACAAGTTTGGCTTGTCTTGATATTGAAATTCAATGTTAATTGAGAACATAAAGCAACTCTGCTATTTATATAGACAGTGAGAAGAGATAAGAAAAGTTTGAGTGGTTTAGAATATGCATTTGAAAAATGAAAATAAAGAAGCAACATAAATAGATGCAGAAGATGCATGTATGGTGTGTAGAAAAGTATGGTCCAGAAGAGGTTTGTAAATGGATAGAAGAAAAAAAAGTGATATGCTGGCAACGATATAAGAAAATTTAATTGAAAATGTATGAAGCATGCAAGAGGAATAAAGATGAGTTACAAGAAAAACAGCTTCTTTGACCTGTTCGCATATAAAGCAGCCAGATGTGGTCTCTTATACCTACCCTGTTATGTCATTCTAAAAGTAAACATCATTGACATCTCAGAGATACGAGATGATGCTTGATTAATTCCAAACAATGTAAATAAATAAGCATTACATTTGACAGATAATTTGAATGCCGAAGGGTTAAAGAAGAATTTTTCAGGAATGGAGATAAGAAGCATGGTAGAATATGAATGTGGGAATTAATAATTTTCCTTTATTTATAAGTGCATATGGCATTATTCATTTGGGGTCGCAAATTTGATAAAAACTCAGATCTTAAATTCAGACCTTTCAAATTTTGAAATCAATAACCACATACAGATGGCAGCTGAGTTTTTACCAAAATCTTTTATGTCTGTATGAGAGTGTAAAAAAAACTGACCAGGTTATTCTAAATGTATGTGTGCTTTGATAAAGCTGAGGTGAATTTCCAGTCTGGTTGATAAAAGAATGCCGATGCTGATAAAGACAAGCCTATACACACACATGCACGCACACACACACACATGTACACGCATACATGCGCGCATGCACATACACACACACATACACACACACACACACACACATACACACACACACACATTAATTGAAGTGTGCAGTGTGAGAGCAGTTGCCATATTTCATTCCATAACTGCCATCTCTGAAGAGCACAGGGTTACATAATCGGGATGTTACCTAACACTTTATTGAACTCCTAGTGTGAAACCAGTTGGTATGGTTGGCCATAATATATGTATAACACTGTACACTTCGATTAATATACCCACTCTATTGACAAATTTACAAGTGCATATTTTTTCAGACCTATGGATTCTTAGACAGCTATATATATATATGTATATGTGCATGTATATATATATATATATATATATATATATATATATATATATATACACACACACACATGCACATGTGTAATCATTGTTTCATGTCTGCTTTTCTGCATTAGCATGGATCGAGTAGGAATTTTTGAGACAGTGTTTATGGTCAGGGACTTTGCTAGCAGTAACCTTTTTTTATTCACCTAAAATCACATTTATTTACACAAATAAAACCAATGCTCCTGAGAACTAGTAGCGACCTCTATTGGCAAAAATAATTTGGTAAATTTTGAAAATTTGTATAATGATTTCTCATTCTGTACTCTTCGTTGCCTACAATTTTATCAAATACATGAACTTTACTAAATATATATATATAAACTGTGTTTATTTTTTGCTTGTGTTTTCACAGTCTGTTAGTTAATCTGTTACACTTAAACTATAATAAATGTTTTGGTAAATTTCCTTATTCTAGAAGTCTAAAAGCCAGTTACAAATTATTGTTAAAATGTTCGTTTTTGTTGCTATTTCTGTCATCTTCTTTTCTTGTAGAGTTCCTATGAATTTGGGCTAACCTCGTATGATGTTGGGTATTTCACTTCTCTATGACACCCCTTACTTTGTTTTGTTATCTCTGTGGTCATGTATTATGCAAATTAGTGCTCCTGTTCTTTCTTGGTTGATGTTGTTGTTGTTGTCATTATTGTAGTTGTTGTTGTCGTTTGTTTCCATTCCTACATCATGACTAGTTTAGTTTTTACTTTGTGATTTATTTCCCCACCCTGACCAACTTGAACCACTTGTCTCCAAGTACAGTTCTCAGTTTTGTGTAGAGGTAGACTCTTAAAGTTTATTTATTTCATGTTTCCTGTTACTTAAACACAACAGTTCCCTTGGTGTATCTTTTAACAGTCTTCAGGTTCTGATTGCCTCTTTGGTTTGGATATCATTTCTACCTAGCACATGCATATATGCACCCACATGCACACACACTCTAACACAAATGCACACAGACATATACGTACATACACTTACACGACATAGTACAGGCATGTATACACAGAAACAGAAATAAATCAGTTACTCACAACCCATGCACAGAACCTTTTACTACACAAACACACAAATCTTTTCTACAGATGCACACAAGTGGATATCCTCACATATACAATGTGAAACACCGGAAGATGGCCAGAAAATACACCAACCAAAACAGTGTAAAACAATGACCAAACTGTTGACTTTTTTTGTGACCTTCGTGTTGTCTCCACCTTGAACAGTCAACACCTCCATTTGATATTGTGTTCTCACTGTATGCTCTCCACTTCACACATCTAGTTTAGCCTACCATGTGATACCATTAAACCCTAGTGACATTCAATGAGTAGTCTGCTAATGTCCATGGTTTTATTGACATGTTACCTCCATGTGAAATATTGTAGTTCACCGACTAACCTGTAATGCCTGGCAAACATATTGTAATGTTTGATGAAGTTGTAATGACAAACATGTTTAAAAGAGTTGTACTATTTGAAAATTGAATGCTTCTTTGGCATGTTGTCATGTTTGATATAGTTGTAATGTTTGACAAACATTTTAATAACAGAATCATGTTTAATGTTTGACAAACATGCTTGACAGACCTGTTTTTATAATTTATATCATTTGGCCAAAAGAGAAGGGCAATGCCATGGGCTTTTGGTGGCACTCCCCTATTGCTGAGATTGATGTGGGTGATGGTCAACTGTTACTTGTACAGGAGGGAAAATGAGGACAGAGATGTATTTTGAGAGTTGCAGTTATGGAGAAGAAAGATTGTATTTTGTTTGTGCTTAGTATGGGGTTATAGTGAGAGAAACTTCAATAAGGTTGAAGGCTAGAGTGATACACAGCTTTGCTTGTTCAGAGACTCAAAAACTGCCGAAGTTGTGGTTGAACAAACAGACAGATAGACAATGAACATATATGTTAGTAATTTGTTTTCAGTGTTGGTAAGGGATGATTTTCCCAACTCGTCAGATCCTTTTGGTGGGATGAGACATTGTATCAGCACCATCACAAAAGAATGAGTGACTGAACAGACTTGAAAGTATCTTCTAATCCTAAATGGGAAACCTGTGGAGGCGCGTGGCATAGTGGTTAAGGTGTCAGCACCATGATCGTAAGATTGTGGTTTCGATTCCTGGACCGAGCGACGCGTTGTGTTCTTGAGCAAAACACTTCATTTCATGTTGTTCCAGTCCACTCAGCTTGCAAAAATGAGTAACACTGCGATGGACTGGCGTCCCGTCCAGCTGGGGTACACATAAGCCATTGAAACTGGGCCCATGAGCCTGACTAGACTTTAAAAGGGCGCATTTATTTATTTATTATAAAGGAGAAACCTATATTGTGTGAAACTCTTTTGTCTGTTATAGATATGGGATCAGCATAAACCTTTCTATCTGCTATAGATATAGGATTAACATGAGAAGTTGTGTGATGTTCAACATTTTGGAGAGGATGGAGTGGATCTACCATATCTACCATACTCAACAGATATTTAGTAAACTAAAATTGTTACATAGCTAAGAGTTCTTGCTAATTTTTTAACAAACCACAAGAATCCATAATAGTCTTTATGAAACTTCACTTTAGTTTCCATAAAGGTGTGCAGCATTGATCTGTAGATATTTTGGGGGTATGGAAAGAATTGGACTCCAGCTATAAGTCAATATGTCATTATCAGTGTCATTGCCTGGGTATGGAAAGAATTGGACTCCAGCTATAAGTCAATATGTCATTATCAGTGTCATTGCCTGTAGATGAGAGATACACCACCTGGTAGTAACTATGTATGGCCAGGTGGACAGTTATGACATACCACCAGCTCATAGGACTCAATTTATAGCTAGGTGAGCGATTAACAGTGTTAACCCCAGCCAGACATACTACAGTGCTGCTCACAAAATATGAACCATTAACTTCTCATTTTTGTCTGCTACCACTAACCATTGACCTCTCCTTTTGGCTGATGTGGCAACCATTGACCTTTGTCTCTTGTCTACTAAATGACCCATCGACATTTCATTTTGTCTGCTACTCCAACCACTCAGTTGCTAACCTCACCCCACAATCGGTTTCCAAGTCCATTATACAAATGTCCTTCTCCTCCTCCTCCTCCTCCTCCTCCACATTATCATCATCATCATCATCACCACCATCATTATCAGCAACAGGTCAATGGCAGAGTCTCTGCATGGTCATTTGATCTTTTAGAAATAGCAGCCAAGCCTTCCTCGTATTGATTGCACTGTTGTCTTAATAAACCAATGACATATTGGATAATGTATTCCTAGATACATTGTGCCTGTGTAAAGGACAGGAGAGTGCCATCTGGAAGATATTATATTAAATCATAGGTCTACTTGATCAAAATCAATAAAAATAACTGCACCATCATCATCACTACCAGCGTCATCACTGAGCCACCTCTACCATCACCACCACCACCACCACCACCACCACCACCACCACCACCATCACCATCACCATCACCATCACAACCTTTATCATAACCACCTCCACTACCTCCACCATTATCATTACCTTTATCACAACCATCAGCACCAGCACCATCACATTCACCATCACCATTATAGAAAAAATAAGTACTAGTTGTATATTAGGTTAATTCATTCTTCTTTAAAAATCTGTAGACTTCTGCTTAATTATTATTATTATTATTATTATTATTATTATTATTATCATTATTATCATTATAAGGTGGTGAGCTGGCAGAATTGTTAGCACGCCTGTTGCTATGTTCTGCATTCAAATTCTGCCGAGGTCGACTTTGCCTTTCATACCTTCGGGGTCGATAAATTAAGTACCAGTTGTTGCATACTGGGGTCAGTCTTATTGACTCATCTCCTCCCTCAAAATTGCTGCCCTTGTGGCAAAATTTGAAACCATTATTATTATCATCATCATCATCATCATCATTATTATTATTATTATTATTGCTGTTGTTGTTGTTATAACTGGGGTAACATTCTCAGCTCATGATAACCCCTCCAGGGGTGGTAATGTAGTTAGCCAGGTTTGCCCCATTATGTGTTCAAGAGACAAAACTGTTCTTCAAACACTCTGTTCAGTGCAGGATGGATCTGGCTAAGAGCCCACCACCTTTCTTTGGTCAAGAAGAGCAAGTAATTTCCTACTCTCTGGTGGCAATGGCAAAAGTGATTGTATCATGGATAGAACCGAAAGGACTAAAAACTGACACCTTCGGCCAAACCTTCATCATCAGCTTCTTCAGTCTCCAACTGGAGAGGAAAGTGAGGCTAGAAAGGAGAGGTGCTACACTCCAGCGAATTTGCTGAAAGATGAGTGAGGGCAGTGAACAAGGCCTGAGTGAATGGTGTTTCATATGAGCATGTATCTGTTGGCTGGAGTACCCAGTGAGGAGAGGGCATTTACTGTTTGGCAGTTCTAGTAATCCCGAATCTGAGGAGTTCCTTGATTGTGTCCCCACCTTCAATCAGATAATTGTCTCCAGCTAAGTGGGATGTCTCATTACATACCTTTCATGCCATTTTTTTCCATACCTGTTTTTCTTTTTCTTATGATTTCTATATAAACCTCTTCTATTGATATTTCTGTAATTTCTTTTCCTTGTGATGTTCCATCCTTCTATTATCTTTCTGGCAAATAAACAATACAGTTATTGTTGTTATTATTATTATTATTATTATTTATTATTACTGTTATTGAGTGAGAGAGCAGCGTATGCCATCAAAGTGACACTGGGGTTATTATTATTGTTTTTGCAGAGAAGGATTTGGTTGAGAGCAAGAAGAAAACAACAGCATTAGGGAAACTCTTTCGGAATATGGGTCTTCGTAAATCTGGCAGGAACAAGTTCTCCTATAAACAGCATCAAGGTAAGAATATGTTAAGTACAGCTGAATATCTGTGCATACACAAACATACCTAGATGTATATGTTCATATATACATATGTATACATATATGTATGTATATATGTATATGGTGCACACATATGAATGTGCATGTATCAGTGTGTGGCTGTCTATGTATATATAGTGTATGTGTGTGTATGCATATGTGTGTATATAAATTTGTGTGCTTGTACATTTGTATGTTTGTGTATATATATATATATATATATATATACTTACATATGTATATATATATATATATCATCATCAGCATCATCGTTGTAGTTGTTTAACATCTACTTTCCATGCTGGCATGGGTTGGATGGTTTGATTATCTGATCTAGTAAGGTTTCTACATCTGGATGACCTTCCTAACACCAATCACTCTGAGAGAGTAGTGGGTGCTTTTTACATGCCACTGGCATGGGGGCCAGTCAGGCAGCACTGGTGTCGACCTTGCTCGAATGGTGCTTTTTACATGATATTTACACACATACAAATGCACAGCACACAAATATTTACACACACACACACACACTTATATATACATACAGCCACTCAGTGATACATGCATATATATATATATGTGTGCACCCTCGTGGATATAAATTCATTCGTATAAATACATATTCATTTAAATTTGTGTGTGTTTAGAAGGCCATGTGTGTGTATGCAAGTATGTAGACATGATTGGAGAAAATGTCATTTGAAGTTCTCAAGAATGTGGATACTTATAAATATACATGAATCACTTGTTTATTACACACAAACTTTCTAATTTATATACACAATCTACACGCTTGAGACCTTGATGTAATAAATACTAATTGCAAATTTTAAAATTACAAATTGTAAACATAAAATAAACTACTTAATTAAATACCAACAAATCAAAACATAAATCAATAAAACAAAATTTAATTACCACTCTTCCTCCTCTTCTTCTTTTTATCTCCTTCCAATTGAAAATCTCAGCATTGAAACTATGAACTGGTGCCATCATTTACCAATTCCAAAGCCCTGTTGCAATGGAATTCCTCTCTCTCTCACCCCTTCACCGTGTCCTACTGTATAGTACTGTGATCTGGTTCAATTCCTGAGAGGAAAATCAACAATTTATCATGTTCCATGTTCCCTTTTTATTCTTCCATCTCACTCCCTACTCCCACTCATGCAACCATTCAACTCTCCTCTCCCACCATCTGTGTCTGGGATGTCTGGGGTGTCTGGGGTTTCCTCCACTTCAAAAAAAAAAAAATCACAACTCATCATTTCTGTCTTGATGAATTACATTCCTAACCTTCCTGTTGCTATGGGACCTGATACCTCACCATTCTGCTCCTCCTGCAGAACCTCCCACCACCATTCATTCTGACCCAGCTTCATCCTTTCTATTGTTTCTCCCTCATTCTCTCTCATGCTTTCTACCTTCCTGCTTTGCCACTCTTGTGTTCAACCATTCATGCAGTCAGATGTCCCATCTAACCCTGCCCCTGTCTCTCACAATCCAATGCTGTCAACCAAGACTAACAGCAACAGCAACAGCAGGGGCTGTAACAAAGAGCCCTAAAAATCTTTATTTAGGGCTCAGCTCCTCTATTGACCAGTAACAAGCAAAGCT